>NC_043022.1:6667064-6844564 GCF_006345805.1 Octopus sinensis
ATCTGTCTGTTAGTCTGCCTGACTTTCCGTCTTTCTATCTATCTAAAGATATATCATCATCATCATCATTGTCATCACCGTCATCATCATCATTGTCATCACCATCAACATCATCATTGTCATCATTTAACATCTGTTCCATGCTGGCATGGTTTCTACAGCTGGATGTCTTTCCTAATGCCAACCACTTTACGGAGTGTACTGGGTGCGTTTTTTTTTATGTGGCCCCCTGCAAAAGTGAGGTCACCAAGTTGCAAGACAGATCCCTTCAACTGAGGGTAGGGATTTAGTATTGTAATAGGTGTCTTTGTGTGTTTTGTGTCAGGTGATAAGATTATGACAGAGGGACAGAAACAAGTGTCTTTCAGTTGAGGAGCGTCATGGCTACCCCAGATGGAATAGAAGAGAAGATGGTGCAGAGGTGTCAAAGTCTACCCTTAAGTTACAGAAAGGTGGACATTAGAAAAATGGTCGTCCCAAGGACTGGACAGGGTGAGTTGGTTGATAGGATTGTGTGTGAAAGAAGAGATGCAGATGAATAGAGGTGGGAATATAGGGGAATGCAGTGAATGATGAACATGAGCAGAGGTGGAGGAAATAGGAATGGGTCAGCTGTGCTGATGATGAGTGTGGGTAGTGTGAGAGAGATGCGCAGTGCCAGGGATGAGGTCAGAGGTATGTAGGGGGTTGAGCATAAGCAGTGGGGGCTGTCACTGGCAGAATGAAAGGGGAAGAGTGGAAGCAAAGGGGGCATTCAGAGGAAAATAAGATGGTCAGGGACACACACACATATACATACATGCATATATATATTTTTTTTTTTTTTTTAATTTTATAGAAGGAGCTTCTACAGGACTAGAACAGTTTCATTCAAATGAAATCATCAGGAAGCTTGCTGTCAAAATAAGTTTATGATTTCATTTGAATGAAACAGTTCTAGTCCTGTAGAAGCTCCTTCTATAAAATAAATTAATTTACTCTGCTATGTATTGAGTACCTTATTTACTGTGGTTAACCCCGACTCAACCCGGGACCTACATATATATATAGATAGATAGATACACACATACATACATACATACATGTACCTAGGCAGCACGTCCCTGATACATAAATACATACAGGAAATGAAATCAACCAACTGGCTTGAATATTGCAAATACAATTTGTAAGTGGAACAGTAAAAATATGCAAGACTTTTCTCAAGTTCCAAATGTGAATTTGTCTGTGTTAACTACATCTCAAAGAAAGAAATACATGCATACACACATACATACATACATACAAGGCATGTGTGCAGTCAGTAGTTACTAAGGGTAGGCAGTTGATGACCTTTATGTAGTAAAACACACAAAAAATAAAGGAAACACGGGCGCTTGACTGAGTTGAAGGCAGATGTACTTCTGCCTTTATAGCATGTAAAGAAAACGACGTTGTAGGAGTGTATTCAGCACGTAAACTACAGCAGTCCTATGTGTGACTTTAATACTGAGGTCGAAAGGCAGGGGCGAATTATGCCAACCTAATCTACACAAAAATATAAAATATTTTGCATTTTATGCAGAGTAATCAGAGTAACCTTCATGATTTTATTGAATTAGGTGCATATTTTGCCATCAAAGGAAAATGTTGCTATCGATCTACTTTATTCAAGGTAGGCAGTGCCTACCTTGCCTACCCAGGCAGCACATCCCTGATATATATATAAACAGCTAGGCACACTGTGACACCATAAAGGGAAAAATTTAATTGTCACTAAGTGTGACTAAGGGTGCCAAAGCACCTACATTGCTGGACATAAGAGTGTCAAGAAGGCTGAGGGTGTCTTGGCATCACTCACCAAATCCTTTGTGAGCCGCTCTCCGGCTATCTATCTGCGGCTTTATATAGCTATGGTAAGACCTCACCTGGAATTTGCATCACCGGTCTGGAACCCCTATCTTGCCCAGGACATCAATCGTCTGGAAGCTGTTCAGCGACGTGCAACCAAAAGAATACCCTCCATCAAGCATTTGCCATATCCTGAACGCCTTACTTCCCTGGGCATGGACACATTGAAACTCCGACGTCTGGCAGCTGACTTGGCAGACACCCATAAAATTATCAACCATTGCACAAACAAGAACTCTGAGCACCTCTTCAAATTCCAACCATCTAACACCCGTGGACATATTTACAAAGTAAGAAAACAGCACAGCTCCCATGACTTCAGGAAACATTTTTTCACGCTGAGAGTTGCTGAAGCATGGAACAAACTGCCGGCATCGGTTGTTAGTTGTCGGAGCACTGCATCCTTCAAAACTTCCATGCTTCCTGAGATTCGCCAACACTACACTTGATTTTCTCCCCTCCATACACACACAAGCATGTATCTGACTCATACATTGTTCGCTTTCCAGACATTTCTACATTACTGCATGTACTTTATATGCACTTTCTGACAAGTTGTGGTGCACCTGAGCACTGTATACAATAATTTCATTATTATTATTTATTTTTTTTAAGAGTGCAAATAATATATACAGACAATGACAGGGGAGGTAACTTCCCCATGACCACCAGACTAGGCCTAGTTTTGCCTGTCCCTTAGGCATCATCAGTGGTGACAGCTCAAAGTGGCTGATGGTCAGCTAATTCCATCTGCTAGTGCATATATTCATTTACCATAAAAATTTATGGATGATTTGGCGGAATGCTAATGCGAAACAGAAAATTCAAATAAACAGCTACGCCCAATATTATACCATAAAGGAAAAATTTAATTGTCACTATTCTTTTATTTGTTTCAGTTATTTGACTGTGGCCATGCTAGAGCACCGCCTTTACTTGAACAAATTGACCACGGCTTATTCTTTGTACGCTTAGGACTTGTTCTATCAGTCTCTTTTGCCAAACCGATGATGGTAGGACAAACACTGACACAAATATATATATATATATATAATATATATTATATATATATATATATACATACATGCATATACATACATATGTATATATATATTTATATATATATATATATATATATATATATATATATATATATATAATATATATATACATACATACATGCATATACATATGTATGTATATATATATTTATATATATATATATATATATATATATATATATATACATACATGCATATACATACATATGTATATATATATATTTATATATATATATATACATACATGCATATACATACATATGTATATATATATTTATATATATATATATATATATATATATATATATATATATATATATATATACACACACACACAACGGGCTTCTTTCAGTTCAGTTTCTTTCTACCAAATCCACTAACAAGGCTTTGGTCGACCCAAGGCTATAGTAAAAGACAATTGCCCAAGGTGCCACACAGTGGGACTGAACCCGGAACTATGTGGCCAGTAAGCAAGCTTCTTACCATACAGTCACACACACACACACACATACACATACACACACACACATATATATATATATATCAAGGAAAGGCTTTTAGAAAGGACATCCAGCCATTGAAACCATGCCAAAACAGACATGAAGCCTGAACAGCCATTCGGCTAGTCAGCTCCTGTCAAACTGTCCAACCCATGCCAGCATCGAAAATGGACATTAAATGATGATGATGATGACAAGGAGAAGGACGATGATAATGATGAGAATATATATATATATATATATATATAACCCATGCTAGCGCGGAAAACGGACGTTAAACGATGATGATGATGATGATGATATATAAATATATATATATATATCATCATCATCATCATCATCATAGGCGCAGGAGTGGCTGTGTGGTAAGTAGCTTGCTTACCAGCCACATGGTTCCGGGTTCAGTCCCGGAACTATTGCCTCGGGCCGACCAAAGCCTTGTGAGTGGATTTGGTAGACGGAAACTGAAAGAAGCCCGTCGTATATATATATGCGTGTGTGTGCATGTATGTTTGTGTGTCTGTGTTTGTTCCCCTATTATGGTGTGTTTATGTCCCCGTCACTTAGCGGTTTGGCAAAAGAGACCGATAGAATAAGTACTGGGCTTACAAAGAATAAGTCCCGGGGTCGAGTTGCTCGACTAAAGGCGGTGCTCCAGCATGGCCGCAGTCAACTGACTGAAACAAGTAAAAGAGTATATATATATAAAGCAATCCATTAGTAGATTCTAGTTTTTCATATACAAAAAGATAGGATGATGGTCATTTCTGAGACTCCTTTGATTATGAGTTTGCTCTGTGAAGGCTGACCTATATGAGCCAATAAAGAAGTCACTGTGCACTCAATAAGCTACCAGAAAACAGCAGTCAAACCTCCCTCAAATGATGTCTTCCACAATTTAAGCAAAAGAAAATCAAGAAACTCTTAGTCCTGATATTACAAAAATGAGGGATGGTCACAACTGGAACGACTTTGATCATAAGTCATTTTGTTCAGAGATGACCAGCATCATACAAGAAATGAGCTTCTAGTCACTAAAACTGCTGGAAATAGCAGGCAAATATCTCTTGAATCTTAAACAACTGAAGGACTTCTTCGGCTGATTTACATTGAAACATATTTGATCACAGACCTGGCTAGTCAGGCCTGACCTGAGGCTAAAGAACAAAAAATAACATTCTTAAAACTCATTGCTTCATTCCTATCAATGGATCAATAATTTGCTACAAAAAATAAATACAAGATAAACCAGAGTCTCAAGGTTAAACTATTGATTTCACAAGGTCAGTTGTATTTGAACCACTGTCCGAATTTACTGACACAAATATTGGAGACAAACATCATAGGAGCTCAAATGGACTGCTAGAAATAGCAACCAAATCTCACTCATATCACACCCAGTTAGCCTTTAGGAAAATGTAAAGAAACATGGAGACAATGCACTTATTGATACCCCAAAACACAAGATTGTCATGGTTGGGAACATCTTTGATCATAGGTCAGCACAATCAGGACTGACCAGGGGCTAAACAGTTACCAGTATCGTTATGCCTGCAGAACTTCATTATTACTCTTTTACATGTTTCAGTCATTTGACTGCGGCCATGCTGGAGCACCGCCTTTAGTCGAGCAACTCGACCCCGGGACTTATTCTTTGTAAGCCCAGTACTTATTCTATCGGTTTCTTTTGCCGAACCGCTAAGTGACAGGGACGTAAACACACCAGCATCGGTTGTCAAGCAATGCTAGGGGTACAAACACAGACACACAAACACACACACGCATATATATATATATATATACATATATACGACAGGCTTCTTTCAGTTTCTGTCTACCAAATCCACTCACAAGGCATTGGTCGGCCCGGGGCTATAGCAGAAGACACTTGCCCAAGATGCCACGCAGTGGGACTGAACCCGGAACCATGTGGTTGGTTAGCAAGCTACTTACCACACAGCCACTCCTGCGTGCGCCTATATTATGGTCTTTTTCCGTTTATTCTTTTACTTGTATGTCATTAGACTGTGGCCATGCTGGGGCACTGCCTTGAAGACGTTTTCTCACAACAGCTTCACCCAAACTCAGTTTTAATTGTTTATTATATTATAGTAAAAGGTAAAGACCCCCTTCGGTTATGAATGACCAAGGGATAGCACTTAGAAAGTTCCCCTCTGGAAGACCAGCCGTCACCCTTGCCTACCGGCCTCCCCCTCTTCACACTACCGATGTTATCCAACTGGCACCAGTGGCGTTGTAACTCATTTCTACAGCTGAGTGAACTGGAACAATGTGAAAATAATGTATCGTGCTCAGGAACACACGCAGCCCGGTCCGTGAATCAAACTCACTTACCTCATGATTGTGAGCCCGACGCTCTAACCATTGAGCCATATATTATTTACTGAGACTAATTTCTGTCTCTGACTTCGATTAAGTAACCACATTCATAAAGATATAGGACATATTTACAAAGTAAGAAAACAGCACAGCTCCCATGACTTCAGGAAACATTTTTTCACGCTGAAAGTTGCTGAAGCATGGAACAAACTGCCGGCATCGGTTGTTAGTTGTCGGAGCACTGCATCCTTCAAAACTTCCATGCTTCCTGAGATTCGCCAACTTGATTTTCTCCCCTCCATACACACACAAGCATGTATCTGACTCATACATTGTTCGCTTTCCAGACATTTCTACATTACTGCATGTACTTTATATGCACTTTCTGACAAGTTGTGGTGCACCTGAGCACTGTATACAATAATTTCATTATTATTATTATAGTGAAATGCCATGAGAAGAGACGAATTCTGAAAAGATATATCTAGTGGAAACATTGAGTTCTCAACTATGTAAATTGCAATCGGCTCCCTATAGTGGACAGGCACTGGCTTCAAAAGGAAAAGATCCTATAAGTACTATAATTTCATTCACATTTTGGAAACTTTATTGGAATGTTATTAAATCGTCCCGGTACTTGACTGGTGCGTTACGTTGTGAGTTCAAATTCCGCCGAGGTCGACTTTGCCTTTCATCCTTTCGGGGTCGATAAATTAAGTACCAGTTACGCACTGGGTCGATGTAATCGACTTAATGCCTATGTCTGTCCTTGTTTGTCCCCTCTGTGTTTAGCCCCTTGTGGGTAGTAAAGAAATAGGTACTTGACTGGTGCATTAGATTACCGATCGGCAAAAAGATTGAAAATGAAGTTGACTCCGATGGGATTTGAACACGGAACGTAAAGTTACGAAACTTAAATCCCCATGACACATTCTTGTACGTCACTATACCACTTCTGCTATCGATTGGCTTAATAAGAAAATTATTATTTATTCTTGTTTCTATGGTAAAACTGTGTTTTAACGTCACTTGGCTTTTCCCGTCCACGTATTCGTCGTGGCTCCTCCCCCTCCCCCTACTTCCATTGATATAGTCGTTTCCTTCTCCCGCAACTACTCCCCCTTCTCAGCAGGTACTTTCAAAGGGAGGTAATCGCGACACAGCTATATAAAAGCGCCGGTCGCTGCCTCCAGACCTTTCCTTGCCAGTTGCATTCCAGCCGCCGCAGTCGTTGTTCGTCCTCTCCTCATTAACAATTCTTGAGCACTTTTGAAGAACTTCTGTCATGGAGCGCACATTTATTGCTGTCAAACCAGAAGGTGTCCAACGAGGGTTAGTTTTAACTATTTCATAATATTTAAGCACTTCACTACGCTGTTTTCTAGTCCTTTTAAATCGTCTCTTTTATCCAAATTGTTTAGTCCTGAACTAATTAGATGTTCTTTTTTTGATTAATCAATTAAACTTTCCCCACAGCTGACATTTCGTCATTTTTTAATCTTTATTAATAACATTTTCTTAGCATAAAATGTGATGAGAGACAAAGAGAAGGTCGACATGTCATTCACATTTTCATCAAAATCTCAAAGTCTCTTGAAGAATGAAGAATGAATTTTGAATTATCTTTTTAGATTTTTGTCAAAACTTAGAAAAAAGCCAACTATTTTTAATAATAATAATAAAAAAAAGAAATCTAAGCTTAGATACAATGGTTTTAGGCTATTTTATAACGGCATTTCAAGTCGTAATTGACATTAAAAAAATCAAGACAATTTAATTCAGTCTTTGTATTAATGATAGAAATTAAATGTTTTAAACAGGCGACCTTTCGTCTCTAGTAGACCTTTCCGTCGATTTCCGTAAAAAAATTTTTTTTTTTTTTACATATGGGCTTGCGGGTACTTTTGAAGTATAAAACATGTATTTGTAATTTCAATTCCAAATATAATCTTTGAAATTCTGAATGTGTAAATTATTTCATCTTTTGAGATTTTCGTTTTCTCAACTGAATTTCGGGGAGTGATTTGTTAGGGATTGTTTTTCACTTAATGAAATACTGAAGTGTTAATTTAATTACAAATGTGATGTGAACCATTAATATTTAAATTTTTGGACAGTTTTCGGCAATCTTTCGTCTCTAGTAGACCTTTCCGTCGATTTCCGTAAAAAAATTTTTTTTTTTTTTACATATGGGCTTGCGGGTACTTTTGAAGTATAAAACATGTATTTGTAATTTCAATTCCAAATATAATCTTTGAAATTCTGAATGTGTAAATTATTTCATCTTTTGAGATTTTCGTTTTCTCAACTGAATTTCGGGGAGTGATTTGTTAGGGATTGTTTTTCACTTAATGAAATACTGAAGTGTTAATTTAATTACAAATGTGATGTGAACCATTAATATTTAAATTTTTGGACAGTTTTCGGCAATCTTTCGTCTCTAGTAGACCTTTCCGTCGATTTCCGTAAAAAATTTTTTTTTTTTTTTACATATGGGCTTGCGGGAACTTTTGAAGTAATGAGAGCGAAAGAGACTAAGGGAAAGCGATTGTATGACAAGGGAAGTTCTTTTGAAGTTACCGTGCATGTGAAGCATTGATGTACATGTGTGTGTGTGTTTGATGGGGTGTGGGAGACAGTATGTTGTGTTAGTGTGTGTGAAAGAAAGAGATAACTGAAATTTTTTACTCGGTGTAATGTGTATATGTATGTATATTACTTCAAAAGTTCCCGCAAGCCCATATGTTAAAAAAAAAAAAAAAATTTTTTTACGGAAATCGACGGAAAGGTCTACTAGAGACGAAAGATCGCCCAGTTGCGTTTTCCTCTATTTTTTTTTACTCTATGGACGTGATGCAGAAACGTGCCTTTGTGCAACTTTTGTCTTTGTCTGCACCACACCAATGAGAAAACCCATCATTGAAATACCGGAGTCGACACTGAAACCCAAATGCCTTGTAATGTCTAAGATTTTATCATAAAATTCATTTCTTGAAAATTCCCGATTTCATCTCGTGTCTGCTCACAGTTTCTTTTCCCCTTTGTGCGCTCGCAAAATGGGGAGGGCATTGTCAGTTTCTCTCTCACTATATGTTGTCTGGGAAAATATTGTCTAATTTTTAAAGAATTATATTTTAATTTTAAATATCTTTTTCCTTAGCCCTTATGATCGTGTATGTTCTGGTCATAATCGTTTTATGTGGGATTGCATTCAATGTGCCCTTTCATTTTTAAAACAGCAGTTCGATTGCTATTTCTAGCTGGCAGAAACAGCCTTGTAGACGACTCCGTTAGCAGAGGAGTGTGCTGCTCCTTTCCCCCCTCTTCACAGACCCCTAATAACCCTTTTTCCATTGGTTTACAGCCGGCTTCCTTTGTCCCTTTTAGACGTTGTCACTTCATCTCATTTCACTCACTCGCCCATAAGTCCCTCTTCACTGACCCCTAATAACCCCATTTTCCATTGGTTTATAGCCGGCTTCCTTTGTCCCTTTTAGACGTTGTCCCTTTATCTCATTTCACTCACTCGCCCATAAGTCCTGTCTTTTAGGATTGATCTGGGACTTAGCCTTGCTAAACAATTTTAACACTTAAAATTGCTTGTCGCGGTACCTGTTTCAATGTCCTTGTCGCTATATGCAGTGGATAAAACATAAAATCTTTGTTTTATCGCCCATTTAACACCACTCCTAAAAAAAAAAGAAAATCTGTAACAATAAAAAATTTTCCGTTCGTTGGCTGCCATTCAAGACCGGTTTTCATGTTGTACTTATGAGACTGGAAATTTAGGCCCCGATTATTAATTTAACCAGATTTCAGATTAGCCGAGTTGATATAAGGGATTATCATCTCGAGGAAGTCTATGATATTTAATACGGGATCTGGTATCGCTCTCATTAAATTACAACGGTAATCTGAGATGTTCTGCAATCTACCGAAGTATATAATATTCAGTGTGTGTATATATATATATATATTTTTTAATGACATATTTTATAATGAGGGAAGTGATTAGGTTACTAAGTAGGTAAGTATAAACAGATGAATCGTGTGTGTGCACGCGCCGCTCTCATCACTTTTGGATGAAATGTTTCCAGTAACAATAGCCAAAAAATATATTTGGTGTCTTGATTCTAGTAAGAGGATCGTTCTTAGTTCATTTTAATTAGTTTGGGATCACGAATGTTTGTTACATTATCTGTGATTATGATGAATTTCTTTCTCTGCGATTCAGGGGCTATAGTCATTGCTTGTTAATTAGGTGCAAAATTTTAGCCCAGTTCGATGATCTGCATTTTTTTTTTTCCGCAGCTGATGCATAAAGGTCTCTTTTTGGTTAAATGCTTTACAGGATCATGACAAAAAATAATTGAATACAATTGTGTGAACCATCTGTATTAGCTTGCAGTATCTACATGGATGAGATATTAAAGATGGCTCTGGTTAAGAAGGTTGCTTCACAACCACTTTGTTTTGGGCAAGTGGATTTTGTAGATGGAAACTGAAAAATGTCCATTTTATCGCATAATAGATCTAACAATGAGTGACACCATCTTAGTAGTGGCGTTTCTCTTTTCACGTCTTCTATGGAAGTATGTCTGACCATGGAGAAAATATTAACTTGCTACGAAATGGGTGAGAGTTTGTCGCAGGAAGGACATCTGAAGAAAATAAGCCTCAACATACCTTGTCTGACACATGCAAGCTGGTATACAGGGTATGAGCCGTATCGTCTATAATAAACGATATGGCTTGCACAGCACCCCTTTCATGAAATCACCGAAACTGGATGAGTAGTAGAAATAGCTCCAGATCAAGTTTTAGATTGGTTTGGCCTAAAGAGTACAAGTCTACTCTGTGAACTTAGGCACTCCCTCACCATTTGTGGTTGAGTCTGTATTGAGGAAGAGCACACATTCCTTGGACAGGTTTTCCTCCTCGATTTCAAGTGACCCTCTCTTAGCAAGCCAGCCTGTGGGAGTGGCCACACATGCATGGTATTTTCATGTTGTGTAATCTGGTGGTCCCTAAACTTGCTAAATATAGATGGACTTGAGAGTTGGCGATGAGTTTGTTGAGGAAATTAGTGAAGAGTTAAGGTGTCTGGGTAGAATTTCTGTTTGGAATACACTACATAATGATTATATGGCAGAGTTCTGATCACAACTCTGCTGTTACCTTTTTCACTTGTTTCAAGGAACCGAGAAATGTGGCAATTCGCTGTACTTAGGACGTGTCAAGCTAAGCAAAATTGCTGTCCTCTCACGAGCTGGTCCTTTCAGGTGCCAGTGCCACATAAAAAGCAACCAGCACACTGTTAAATGGTTGGTGCTAGGAAGGGCATCCAGGCACAGCTCCATGTGAACCGTCCGACCCATGCCAGCATGGAAAGCAGTGATGAGTCTGGGCACTGCTTTGGGGAATTTTAGTTGAGTGAATTGACACCTGGTACTTATTCTATCATTCTCTTCTGCTGAACTACTAAGTCATGGTGGTGTAAACACACCAACACCAGTTGTCTAGCAGTGGTGAGATACACACACACGCGCTTGTCAGATTGGCTTCTTTCAGTTTGCATCTAGCAGATCCATTTCTAAAGCTTTGGTTGACTTGAGGCTTGACACTTGCCCAAGGTGCCACACAGTGCTAAGGTGGATGGGTACTGCATATTGTTTCAGCTGTCTAAATCCTCATTGATTATTGCTAGATGATGGTTGAGTTTGCATGGGGGGGGGCAGGTTTTCCTTTCACCTGGCTAGATTTCTAGTGACCCTCCTTTAGTAAAGATGGTATTTGGGCAAACCAAATATAATCTTTAAAATTGGCTGACAAAAAGGGGCAATGTTTTAGTAGTATAATTTAGCTATTAAGGCATCCATGAAATATTTTCAAATAGTCAGGGTTTCATCCATAGGTTGCCTAATAAAGGGGATGGATTGGGGAGGAGGAGGAGTGATTTAGCTGTTGCTGGCGGTAAAGGTATCTTTACATTGAGTGATGGGTAAATTGTATGGTGTTTGTAGGCGCAGGAGTGGTTGTGTGGTAAGTAGCTTGCTAATCAACCACATGGTTCCGGGTTCAGTCCCACTGCGTGGCACCTTGGGCAAGTGCCTTCTGCTATAGCCTCGGGCCGACCAATGCCTTGTGAGTGGATTTGGTAGACGGAAACTGAAAGAAGCCCGTCGTATATATATATATGTCTGTGTTTGTCCCCCTAGCATTGCTTGACAACCGATGCTGGTGTGTTTACGTCCCCGTCACTTAGCGGTTCAGCAAAAGAGACTGATAGAATAAGTACTGGCGGTGCTCCAGCATGGCCGCAGTCAAATGACTGAAACAAGTAAAAGAGTAAAGAGCAAATAATAAACAGTTTCTAGTCTTTAGCTGTAAGTGATTTTAAGATACTGCTTGCTCCCCATAAACATTAACAGCTATTGCCAGCCTCGCCTGGCCCCCGTGCCGGTGGCACGAAAAAACACCATCCGTTCGTGGCCGTTTGCCAGCTCTGTCTGGCACCTGTGCAGGTGGCACGTAAAAAGCACCCACTACACTCACGGAGTGGTTGGTGTTAGGAAGGGCATCCAGCCGTAGAAACACTGCCAAATCTGACTGGACCTGATGAAGCCTTCCGGCTTCACAGACCCCAGTTAAACCGTCCAACCCATGCTAGCTTGGAGAACGGACGCTAAATGATGATGATGAATCTTGAATTCATAAATTCATCAGCACGATAATTAGTTAGATAAATAAAAGCATATCCAATAATTAGAGGATTAAATAACGAATGTATTCTTGTTCAGCTAGTCAATGCAGCAAGCATCATTGCTAATTAGGAGTAATTACATTTTTAGAGGGAAACTTAGTTATAATTAGGCGCAGGTGTGTAGTAAGAAGTTTGCTTCTCAACCTCATGGTTCTGGGTTCAGTCCCACAGCCTGGTGGTGCCTTTTGCTGGCAGAACCATTAACATGCCAGGCCGAATGCTTAGCTGCATTTCATCCATCTTTATGATCTGAGGTCGACTTTGCCCTTCAACCTTTCAGGGTCAATAAAATAAGTACCAGTTCAACAGCCTCGGGTCGACCAGAGCGTCAGTGGATTTAGCAGGCAGAGACTGTTGGTTTGTTTACATCCTCGTATCTTAGTGGTTTGCCAAGAGAGACCAATTCAACTATAATTCTTCAGGCAGTGTCCCAGCATGGCCACAGTCTGATGACTGAAACAAAAGAATTATAATTTCGTGAGGTGTGGGACACAACCCTGTTCAGTGTTTAAAAATTTTCTATTAAAACTTCAGAAAATTTTGATTTTTTCAATGTCCTTGTAGCGTTTGTCTTTAAATCTCATTTTTCCCTTTTTTTTTTTGCAGACTGTGTGGTGAAGTCATGACCCGTTTTGAGAAACGTGGCTTCCAGTTGGTTGCCTGCAAGTTGGTCCATGCTTCCAAGACCCTTTTGGAATCCCATTATGAAGAACACAAAGGAAAAGGTTTCTTTGATGGCCTCGTAGCCCACATGTCCTCCTCCCCCGTGTTGGCCATGGTCTGGGAAGGTGCCAGTGTAATTTCAACTGCTCGCACCATGATGGGAGCTACTGACCCCAAGAAGTCCGCCCCTGGTACCATCCGTGGTGATTACGGTATTGATATGGGACGCAACATCATCCATGGTAGTGATGGAACTGAATCTGCCACTCGTGAAATCAATTTATGGTTTACTAAGGAGGAGCAAATCACTTGGAAACCAGCTCTGAGCAGCTGGTTGTACGAGTAAACTGGTCAGTAAGTTTAACAAAGACGTTATAGGAACGCTTATTGCAACACGAAAACATTTACATTTTACTGTGAATAAATAAGAAGAAAAAAGAACATGTTTATGTAAATATTGTGTTCTGTTATCCTTTAACCTTTTGTTTCGATTTTTTTTAAAGTGATGCAGTGGCTGTGTGGTAAAAAGTCTTGTAAAGGGAACTGGTTGCTTTACACTTTTGGGGTGCAACACAATTTCCTTTCTTTTTGTTTCTAGAAACTACCAGTCAGGAACGAAAAGCAAGTTTAGAAATATATAATTCTTTATTCTCTTATTCAACAATGAAACACGATGGTATACTGGTATCCATTCTTACAACAATTCAGCAGCAATAGATAGGTTAAATCCCAAGCGTCTGGGACAGGAGAATAGGTTGATCACACGATTCAAAATATACGTCTTTTCTCTTCTATGGCCGTGTCTCAAATCCCCGAACGCTATTAACCCTTTAGTGTTCGCATTATTCTGCCAAAATTAATCCTTTTTTATCCACGTTGCCTTGAACTAATCAGACATTATCTTGTAGCGATGAGGTAGCTGTTCATTTTTCAAACGATATTGTAGGGTTGGTGTGAGAGACCAGATCTGGCCAGTGAACATAAAACAGGCAGAATACTTATGGCCGGTTTAAATGCTAAAGGGTTAAGGAACGCTATGGAATTTATTCTTCAGTGTTAGCACATGTGCATGGGGGAACTTCCTTATGCCTTTCCAGAAGATTCCAACCCCGCACACGCACACTGAAGGAAGACGTGTGTGCGCACACTGGAATATGACGTCACTACAGTCTGCTTCCCGACCGCATGGTTCTGGATTCATTCTCATTGCATGTCACCTTGGGCAAGTATCTTATAGCTTCGGGCTGATCAAAACCTTGTGAATTTGGTTGATAGAAACTGAAAGAAGCCCGTTTGTGTAATATGAGAGCTGATTGTTGGACAGATATGAAAGAAATGTATTGAGTGGAATTTTGATTCCATGAATGCCTCTCTTGAACAGTTTTTCTGACTATAGAAAGTCCTGCATGACAGTGTCTTCAGTAAAAGAACACATTAGCTGGAAGTGCCAGTTGCTGCCTAGCTTTTGCTCAGTGGACATCCCTGCTTCAATTCGACATGCTTTTCCTAAAATGACACCTGAGTGAATTCATAAATCAAGATTCCACTGTGCGTGTGTCTATAATAAAGCCTTTTTCGATAACTTATAGCGTATTCTTCATTCTAGCAACATCTAAATGCTGCTCTACAGAGACATTTCTTTAGTTTGCATTGCTAGTGTAGTCGTGAGATGGCAATTGCTTTTGGTATAATCCTGTCGCGACAGCCATTTGTGTCTGCTTCCCGATTCCATCAAGAGTCACTTGGTGGGTTTTATGAGCTCTTTCCTCTTTTATTTGTTTCAGTCATTTTGACTGCGGCCATGCTGGAGCACCGCCTTTAATCGAGCAACTCGACCCCGGGACTTATTCTTTGTAAGCCCAGTACTTATTCTATCGCTCTTTTTGCCGAACCGCTAAGTGACGGGGACATAAACACACCAGCATCGGTTGTCAAGCAATGCTAGGGGACAAACACAGACACACAAACATATATACGACGGGCTTCTTTCAGTTTCCGTCTACCAAATCCACTCACAAGGCTTTGGTCGGCCCGAGGCTATAGTAGAAGACACTTGCCCAAGGTGCCACGCAGTGGGACTGAACCCGGAACCATGTAGTTGGTAAACAAGCTACTTACCACACAGCCACACCTGCGCCGTTTTTTTTTTTTTTTTTTTTGTGACCAGAATTTCAGCTCTAAATTGTTTGTGCATCCAGCCCTGTTTGGTCACAAATTAACCCAAAGGTGTCCATAGTGAGTTGTTTTCACACTTCCCACTCTGTGTGTGCATATAAAGGAATTTATTTCTGTGTAGAATAAATGTTTATAACAACATTGGTTCGATTCTCCTGGTGCAAACCAGTGTTTTGTACCCAAAATTGAAATTTGAAAGAATATGGTGTGTGTTTATCTCTCTTCACATTGATACTGCTGAGCCAGCCGCGATACTCTTTTACGTGTTTCAGTCATTTGACTGTGGCCATGCTGGAGCACCGCCTTTAGTCGAGCAAATCGACCCCGGGACTTATTCTTTGTAAGCCCAGTACTTATTCTATCGGTCTCCTTTGCTGAACCGCTAAGTGACAGGGACGTAAACACACCAGCATCGGTTGTCATGCAATGCTAGGGGGACAAACACATACATATATATACATATATACGACAGGCTTCTTTCAGTTTCCGTCTACCAAATCCACTCACAAGGCATTGATCGGCCCGGGGCTATAGCAGAAGACACTTGCCCAAGATCCCACGCAGTGGGACTGAACCCGGAACCATGTGGTTGGTTAGCAAGCTACTTACCACACAGCCACTCCTATGCCTATGGTGATGATTGTTACATATCAGTTCATCCTTTAGCTTGGTGCTTTCAATATTCAAACACTGGGAGGTAAAGTAGTTGAAAGGGTTCCCTAACAGCAGAAATGGAATACTGCTTCGAGAACATTAGTCCGATTCTGATCAACCTGAAAAGTGATTTGGTTATATGGTGGTGGATGTAGCTGTGGGGTAAATGAGTTCCAGGTTTCACATCCTGTTTTCCATTCGGGTGTCCCCAATCAATGCAACAGGTGAGCCAAAATCTCAAACGAAATTGGGTAGATTGAAACCTGTTGTATCTTGGTCAGAAAAATTAGAATCATTAACTCATTCTCTGTTGGTTATGACAAGTGTTCCAAGAATTTCATGATCAGATCAAACCTGCAACTGGCTGAGTATCCCATAGGCATACCCTTAATGTAATTCTCAGGGAGATTCAGAATGTGACAAGGTTGGCCCCTTTTCAATTATTGGTACAACACAGTTTTGCCAGCTGAGTGGACTGGAGCAATGTGGAGTAAAGTGTCTTGCTTTTTTTTTTTTAAGACTCCGCCGGTTATGACGACGAGGGTCCCAGCTGATACGATCAACGGAACAGCTTGCTCGTGAAATTAACGTGCAAATGGCTGAGCATTCCACAGACACGTGTACCCTTAACGTAGTTCTCGGGGATAATCAGCGTGACACAGAGAGTGACAAGGCTGACCCTTTGAAATACAAGTACAACTCATTTTTGCCAGCTGAGTGGACTGGAGCAACGTGAAATTAAGTGTCTTGCTCAAGGACACAACGCGTTGCCGGGAATCGAACTCAACCTTACGATCATGAGCCGAATGCCCTAACCACTAAACCACGCGCCCTCACTGAAGTGTCTTGCTTAAGGACACAACACAGCCAGGTATCAAATTCCCAGTTATAAACTGCAATACACTAATCCGTGTACCTTCACACTTGAATTTGCGAATGAGCTTCAAATAGCTTGTATTTTGTTCTTCTCGTGGTTACCTCCCTTCTCACGTATTTCCAAATTACTTTTCGTCTCGAAATCAAAGCAGTCACAAGTGAAATTACTGAAATTAGAATAACTGCTAACGCAGATTGAAGAGCTAAAATACTTTCTTGGCTGAAGATAATCCAGCATATCTAAAAACTGGTCTATGATGAAAGATCAGTGGTTATCTTTATAAAGTTAAACAGATTTTTAACTACAAAATTTTCTGAGATGCAGCCCAAAATTTCTCCTTTTTTAAATTTTATTGCAAAACGTTTCATATAAATTAAACCTGTGCAATTGCTATGGTGGCTTTTGACAACTTTGGGTCTGCTAGAAATAGCAGTAAAAATTTTCCAAGTCATCCTCTGCTTTGAAGTAAAGTCTTTTGTTGACATGAGACCAAGTATCCACAAACCTGCTTGCTTCATCTGTGCATCATGATAGCACCCTCTGGCAGGAAGCCATCTGCCTATGATGTGAGAGATGGAATAGAGTTCAATAAGTTGACATGTTGGACAGGAAATTAAATCTGCTTTAAACATGGTCCAAATATTTTTGATAAATTTCTCGAATAAGAACTGACAAATGTGGTGGACTCTTGTACATCTAGCCTAACCTTCTAATATTCAGGTTATTCTGTCAAATCTAATGCTTATTTATTCACATTGTGCTGGTGACACGTAAAAGCACCATCCGTTCGTGGCCGTTTGCCAGCTCTGTCTGGCTCCTGTGCGGGTGGCACGTAAAAAGCACCCATTACACTCACGGAGTGGTTGGCATTAGGAAGGGCATCCAGCCGTAGAAACACTGCCAGATCTGACTGGGCCTAATGAAGCCTTCCAGCTTCACAGACCCCAGTTGAACCGTCCAACCCATGCTAGCTTGGAGAACGGACGCTAAATGATGATGATGATGTCTTGAATTGATCATACATTATCTCATAGCTTTAAGATTTCAATGATGTGATTGTTTATTTTTACTATGACATTGTAGAGTAGGTATGAAATGTTGGATCTGGCCAATTTGAACACAAAAGAGACAGAATATTTTGGTCGGATATAGCCAGATTGGGTGGCCATCAAAGAGCAACATGGAAGGTGGATGTCTCTGTCAGTTTTCAGGTGTTAAAACACATTTAATGCTAAAGATTGGAATTATTTCTTTAGAGAGAAGGATTGAGGGATTTAGTGAGTGTTGGATTATCTCTGGTGTACACTGGGGTAATGGTAGGGATATTGTCAGCTAGTAACTGGGGTACTTTTACACTTGGCATATGTGTGTGGTAAAGAGCAAGGAGATGGTTCTGAAGGAGAGTTGGATGCAAAACCAGCAGAGAATCATCATCATCGTTTAACGTCCGCTTTCCATGCTAGCATGGGTTGGACGGTTCAACTGGGGTCTGGCAAGCCAGAAGGCTGCACCAGGCCAGTCAGATCTGGCAGTGTTTCTACAGCTGGATGCCCTTCCTAACGCCAACCACTCCGAGAGTGTAGTGGGTGATTTTATGTGCCACCGACACAGGTGCCAGACGAGGCTGGCAGACGGCCACGCTCGGATGGTGTTTTTTTTATGTGCCACCGACACAGGTGGCAGACGTGAGAATGTGGAGGATATGTTTCTGAGAATAGTCCTCACAAAACCATTTATATTTGAAGGGTTTTATAAAATTGGAGGATCCTTTTGGCCAAGGACCAGCTGCAGTTTTGGAGTGAGGGAACTTGATGGTTGTGTGATGTATAGAAACATACTTTACTTTTTAAACTTATCTCCACAGATTTTCTATAGAAATTAAAAGCATCACTGATATGTTATGATGTTTTGTATATGAATATATCTGAAAACAATGCAATTGAAGATAGAAGAAATAGATAACAGGTGTATATGCACATTTCAGAAGTTATTGCTCTTTCATCAGTGCCACATCCAATCCATTAATCATCCACAAACAAATTGCTTAGTCACAAAGTTTAGTAGTGTAATGCAATTGGATAGACTAATTTTACATAAATAAAATACTTTTCTAGCAATTAGTATGTATATTATTAATTGCTGGTTGGGACACTGTATTTCATTATGCAACTATATTACCAAGTATATATATATATATATTTTTTTTTTTTTGCTAATATCTGGGTGAGCTGGCAGAGTCTTTACCATTCCAGGCCAAATACTTTGCAGCATTCCATCCAAATTTATGTTCTGAGTTCAAATTCTGCCATAGTCAGCTTTAAGGCAGTGGGCTGGCAGAATCGTTAGCATACCTGGCAAAACACTTAACAGCATTCCATCCATCTTTATGTTCTGAGTTCAATAAATTAAGTAGCAGTTGAGAACTGGGGTCAATGTAATTGACTTACCCCCTGCCCTGAAATTGCTGGCCTTGTGCCAAAATTTGAAACCATTATTATTATTATTAAAGACAGCGAGCTGGCAGAATTGCTAGAACACTGGACGAAATGCTTAGCAGTATTTTGCCCATTGCTACGTTTTGAGTTCAAATTCTGCTGAGGTTGACTTTGCCTTTCATACCTTTCAGGGTTGATAAAATAAGTACCAGTTTGAAGACAGGGGTTGATGTAATTGATTCATCCCCATCTCGCAGAAGCTGCCCCTCTGACAAAAATTATTATTATTATTATTATTATTATTAAGGCAGTGAGTTGGCAGAATCTTTACCACACTGGACACCCGTGGACATATTTACAAAGTAAGAAAACAGCACAGCTCCCATGACTTCAGGAAACATTTTTTCACACTGAGAGTTGCTGAAGCGTGGAACAAACTGCCGGCATCGGTTGTGAGTTGTCGGAGCACTGCATCCTTCAAGACTTCCATGCTTCCTGAGATTCGCCAACACTACACTTGATTTTCTCCCCTCCATACACACACAAGCATGTTCACTTTCCAGACATTTCTACATTGCTGCATGTACTTTATATGCCCTTTCTGACAAGTTGTGGTGCACCTGAGCACTGTATACAATAATTTCATTATTATTATTATAAAATATTTTGCAGCTTTTCTTCCAACTTTACATTCTGAGTTCAAATGCTGGTTTCTCAACAACAAGGTCGATATAATAAGAGTGAAGTTTGAAGGATAAGTGTAGCTTGGACAGCATGGAAAGTCTGTCAATTGGGGTCAAGAAGAGAGTGTGTGGTTTGTGTGTTTGTAAGAGGTGATACTTGAGAGTATCACCGCAGGAGTGGCTGTGTGGTAAGTAGCTTGCTAACCAACCGCATGGTTCCGGGTTCAGTCCCACTGCGTGGCATCTTGGGCAAGTGTCTTCTGCTATAGCCCCGGGCCGACCAATGCCTTGTGAGTGGATTTGGTTGACGGAAACTGAAAGAAGCCTGTCGTATATATGTATATATATGTGTATGTTTGTGTGTCTGTGTTTGTCCCCCAAGCATTGCTTGACAACCGATACTGGTGTGTTTACGTCCCCGTCACTTAGCGGTTCGGCAAAAGAGACCGATAGAATAAGTACTGGGCTTACAAAGAATAAGTCCCAGGGTCAATTTGCTCGACTAAAGGCGGTGCTCCAGCATGGCCGCAGTCAAATGACTGAAACAAGTAAAAGAGTAAAAAGAGAGAGAGTCTGGAGTAGATTGTAATTTTTAGATATTAGGGGAGAAGAAAGAGAATTATCCAGTGGTTTTGATTTTTAGTATCTGGTGACATGTAGAACAAATGGCTGGTTACTTGTCAAGACTGAACTGTTACCTGGTTTTGACTTCTTGTGGGTGTAATTTCACTTTAACCCTTTAGTGTTCGCATTATTCTGCCAAAACTAATCCTTTTTGATCCACATTGCCTTGAACTAATCAGGCATTATCTTGTAGCTATGAGATTTTGATGAGGTAACTGTTAATTTTTAAAACGACATTGTAGGGTTGGTGTGAGAGACCAGATGTAGCCAGTTTGAACATAAAACAGGCAGAATACTTTTGGCCGGATATGGCCGGTTTAAAAGCTAAAGGGTTAATTTTCAAAACTAAGTCTTTGATAGCATTCTATGGATGTCATACAATCCTGTTTATGTTTGATTACATGAATTGCCAGCCAAAAGGTTCGCAACTTGTTTCTTACCAAAACATATGGACGTTATGTCTGGTTTCTCAACAACAATAATAATCCTTTCTCTCATAGGCACAAGGCCTGACTTTGGTGCGGATGGGGTAACTTTATTGCATCATTCTCAGTGCCAAACTAGTATTTATTTCATTGACCCTGAAAAGATGAAAGTCAAAGTTGGCCTCAGTGGCATTTGAACACAGAACCTAAAGCTATGGCTAGTTTAACCCTTTGGTGTTCAGATTATTCTGTCAAATGTGATGTTTGTTTATTTATATTGTTTTGAATTAATCCTGCATTATCTTGTAGTTTAGAGATTTCAGTGATGTGGTCTTTTAGTTTTAGAATGACATTGTAGGGCTGAGGAGAGAGGCAAGATCTGGTCAGTTTCAATATAAAACAGGTTAAATATTTTGGCCGAATATGGCCGGTTTGAATGCTAAAGGGTTAAATGCTAAACGGTTACAGGATACCACATCAGAGGATTAACTGAAGCTCTGTAGCTAAGTGGTTAGGATGTTTGGTTTACAATCACAAGCATATTGTACAGTGTGCTAGCAATTCTGCCCGCTTGATGCCTTAATAATAATAATAAATGATAAATAAATAGAATCCCCAGTAGTGGGGCAGTCCTCTTAGGGTAATCCAGGGTAAACCCCACACAAAAATCCTGCCATTTCCATGGCATGAGTGCCCTTTTCCAGTTTTGTCCTGCTTAGAAAAGCATCTTCAGAGTAGATCCATTCAGTGTTGCCAGTCTTGCTACTGTTGACCCCCTTTTGACTAATCCATGTCTTATCATCCCTACAAGAAATGCAAGAGATGTTTTGTTTTTTTTTTTCAACTGGCACATCACACGCATTGAGAAGAGCTTTGTTGCTGTGAGAACGATTACCACACATCTTAAGTAATCTTTCTTTTTTTTTTTGTGTGTAACTTCATTTGATTTTGGAAATGAACAATCTGGTGCGTTTATTTTAATGGTCTGTCAGTGCATACAGGGAGTTTCTTTGCCCTAGGTGTTGGGAAGACACTCAACAAAGAATGGAAACAAAAGTGAAAGAAGAAAAACTAATAATGATCATTTTTTCTACTCTAATAATCCTTTCTACTATAGGGAGAAGGCCTGAAATTTGGGGGAGGGCAACAGTCAATTGCATCGACCCCAGTGCATAACTGGTACTTAGTTTATCAACCCCGAAAGGATGAAAGGCAAAGTCGACCTCGGCTGAATTTGAACTCAGAACATACTAGCAAACAAAATGCCACTAAGCACTTCACCCAGTGTGCAAACGATTTTGCCAGCTTGCGACCTTCTTTCTACTCTAATAATGAAAATAATAAACTTTTCTGACTTCTCATTACTATAATCAAGTAAAGTAATACAGTCTGCAGTTATGGAAATCGTGCCAAGAAATTGGTTATAAAAAAAAAAACACTCATTAGATTGCTAGGTTTTCATTCTAAATATATCAGGTGAGAAATAAGCTGGCAGTTAATTGGGTGATTTTAATTTAGAGACAGTTGTAAATATTTAATAATCTCAGGTAGACAGACATTAAAAAGTACTCTTTACTCTTTTTACTCTTTTACTTGTTTCAGTCATTTGACTGCGGCCATGCTGGAGCACCGCCTTTAATCAAGCAACTTGACCCCAGGACTTATTTTTGTAAGCCCAGTACTTATTCTATCGGTCTATTTTGCCGAACCGCTAAGTGACGGGGACATAAACACACCAGCATCGGTTGTCAAGCAATGCTAGGGGGACAAACACAGACACGCAAATACACAAGCACACATATATATATACATATATACGATGGGCTTCTTTCAGTTTCCATCTACCAAATCCACTCACAAGGCTTTGGTCGGCCCGAGGCTATAGTAGAAGACACTTGCCCAAGGTGCCACGCAGTGGGACTGAACCCGGAACCATGTGGTTCGTAAGCAAGCTACTTACCACACAGCCACTCCTGCGCCTATATGTAACAATGAACATGAAATCTATCTTTTAGATTTATGGAACTGCAGAATACCAATTTATTTTGGGAGAAATATTGTGTTAGCCTGAAGGAATAGTTTTAATAGTTTCAGGCAATGGAATGTGTCCATACTGGAGCAGGCTGTTGAAGGGTTTTTATCAATTTTTATTAAATCCAGCACTGTTTGTTTTATTGATATCAAATGACACTATCGTTTTACTTATGTCCCCCACCCCTGCTGGTTGTGGGTGGGGTCTGTTTCCAGTACAGTGTCTTAAAACCACTTTATCAACATTTCCTTTTGTGGGATTCCTCATTCTGGAATCTTCCCTCAACATATATCCCATGAGTTCCTGTTATAGTGATAAAATGTCATATTAGGTGCCTTGTGGTATTTGTTCTGGCTCTTTGCATTCTGAGTTCAAATCCCACCATGGCTTACTTGAGTGGTAAACATAATTAGGGTCCTGGTTTAGCATCACCACCAGGTATCTTGGTTGGTTTTAGTGGAGTCCACTGAGTTGCAAGCATCAGGATCAAGTTTCCAGTTAGAGGATACCTTCCTCCCTTCCACCTGTCAAAGGCCCTGTAAAGGGCCACAAACGCTACCTTCTCTCCTAGCCAGAAGATAAAACAAACATAAGCAAGTTCTTGTTGATTGCATCTGTTTCCATTGATGTCCATTTTAAACTCTCATTTGGAATTTGAATTAATATCACAGCCATCCTCCTGAAATCCCCATCAAATCTTGTTAATAACATCAGAAAGTCTTTTTGGAGTTAATCCTCTGAAACTGAGATTATGAGGATGAGTGCTCCAACTGATTTGATCAACGGGACAACCAGCTTGTGAAATGGACGTGCAAGTGGCTGAGTACACTACAGACACGTGTACCTTTAATCTAGTTCTCAGCGAGATTCAGTGTGACACAGAATGTGACAAAGCTGACTCTTTGAAATCCAGGTACAACCCATTTTTGCCAGCTGAGTGGACGGGAGCAATGTGAAATAAAGTGTCTTGCTCAAGGACACAACACGTCACTGGGAATTGAACTCATAACTTTATGATCAGGAACGGAATACCCAAACCTCTAAGCCATACATCTTCAGTTAATTCTCTTTAGCATTTAAACTGGCTATATCCGGCCCAAATATTCTACCTGTGTTGTGTTCAAATTGGCCAGATCTGCCCTTTCACACCTATCCTACAATGTCATTTTAAAAAGAAAAAAATCACATCATCGAAAACTTGAAGCTGCAATTTAATGAAGAATTACTTAAAAGCAATGTGAATAACGGCTCCAAATTTTGGTACAAGGCCAGCAATTTCAGGGTAAGTCAATTTAAATCCCCACCAAATCTTGTTAATAACATCAGAAAGTCTTTTTGGAGTTAATCCTCTGAAACTGATATTATGAGGATGAGTGCTCCAACTGATTTGATGGGGGACACAAGTAAAACGATAGTGTCATTTGATATCAATAAAACAAACAATGCTGGATTTAATAAAAATTGATAAAAACCCTTCAACAGCCTGCTCCAGTATGGACACATTCCATTGCCTGAAACTATTAAAACTATTCCTTCAGGCTAACACCATACTTGCCTGGTACTGAATTTATCGACTCCAAACGGATGAAAGGCAAAGTTGACCTCGCAGAATTTGACCTCAGAACGTAAAGACAGGCGAAAGGCTGCTGAGCATTTTTCCAGGTGTGCTACTGATTCTGTCACCTTGCCTCGCTAGCAATGTAAATAAGAGGAAAAACATTGGACAGAAGGGTTAACTGTATTTCTCATTAATACATTGGCTTATTAAAAGACATTCCATGCATGACATCATCATCAACATAATTGTTGTTTAACATCTGCTTTCCATGCTGGCATGGGTTGGGTGGTTTGACTGAGGGCTGGCAAGCCAGATGGCTGCACGATGCCCTTCCTAATGCCAACCACCCCGGGAATGTAGTGGTTGCTTTTTACGTGCCGGTGGCACGAGGGCCAGTCAGGTGGCACTGGCAACAATCACGCTCGAATGGTGCTTTTTTACATGCCACTGGCACAGGACCAATCAGATGGCACTGGCATTGACCACACTCAAATGGTGCTTTTTACGTGACACCAGCACGGGTCGGCTACGTTCTGAGTTCAAATTCCGCTGAGGTCGACTTTGCCTTTCATCCTTTCGGGGTCGATAAATTAAGTACCAGTTACGCACTGGAGTCGATGTAATCGACTTAATACCTATGTTTGTCCCCTCTGTGTTTAGCCCCATGTGGGTAATAAAGAAATAGGTACTGTCATCGGCCATGACAATGACTTCATTTGACTCAACAGGTCTTTGCAACTATTGAAGGGTACTCTTAAAAACTATCTTCCCCAGTTAGCCTTCCTTTGATATTGCTGCACTCTTGTGTCTATAGCCTACTCTGGGTACATCCTATGGAGTTTCTACCTATGCCTTTTCTACAGATCAAGCAGGGCCATCAACCTGAAGGGATTTGTGATTTGTCTGCCTTCCTACTTTGCTTTTTGCTAGGTTGACTCTAAGGTCCTTCGATTCTAGACCTTGATTCCACACCCGAAACTTCTTCTCTTGTTCTGATAGTAACTCAGCTATTAGAGCAAAGTCCTCAGCATAGAGGAGCTCCCAGGGGCATCCTGTCTTGAATTCTTCAGTTATTGCCAGGAGGACTGTGATGAATAAGAGGGGACTGAGGACTGATTCTTGATAGACCCCTACCCAGAATTCTTTATTATAATCATTGCTAGGCCTAACCTTACTGATAGCATCTCTGACATGGCTTGTACAGTGAGACCACAGCCCATGGCCTATGCCAGTGGGTGTAACCAGCACATTTATGAATATAACCCTCATTCATTGGACAATGAATTTTGCTTGTGAAGACCTATTGAGGCAAGTGAAATCAAAACCTAAATCGCTGACATGGCCGATGACAGTACCGCCTGAATTGGCACTTGTGCCAGTGGGACGTTAAAAGCACATCTGAGCGTGATCATTGTCAGGGCCACAGATTGGCTCCCATGCCGGTGACACCTGAAAAGTACCATTCGAGCATGATCATTGCCTGCATTGCTTTACTGGCACATGTGCTAGTGGCACATAAAAACATCTTTTGAGCATGGTCGTTGTCAGATCCACCTGACTGACCCTCGTGCTGGTGGCAGATGAAAGCACCCACTACACTCTCAGAGTGGTTTGCATTAGGAAGGGCATCCAGCCGTAGAAACTTTGCCAGATCAGATTGAACTTGGTGCAGCTTTTGATTCACCAGTCCTCAGTCAAACAACAGTCCAACCCATACCAGCATGGAAAGTGGCCGTTAAACGACAATGATGAGGATAATTATATATATATATATATAATATATATATATATGTGTGTATGTATATTTGTATATGTATATGTATATGTGTATATATATGTATTTGTATATATGTATTTGTATATATATGTATTTGTATATGTATGTGTATATATATGTGTATATATATTTGTATGTGGCAGATGCTCAGGACAATAAAACACTGAAAATGCTCTGAGACCAACTTCCGTCACTTTCCAGGGAGAAAAACTAGAAATAGTTGATAGTTTCCGTTACCTAGGTGACCAAGTCAGCAGCGGGGGCGGGTGTGCTGAAAGTGTAACTGCTAGAGTAAGAATAGCTTGGGCAAAGTTCAGAGAGCTCTTACCTCTGCTGGTGACAAAAGGCCTCTCGCACAGAGTGAAAGGCAGACTGTATGATGCGTGTGTACGAACAGCCATGCTACATGGCAGTGAAACATGGGCCGTGACTGCTGAGGATATGCGTAAGCTCGCTAGAAATGAAGCCAGTATGCTCCGATGGATGTGTAATGCCGGTACTCACACTCGGCAGAGTGTAAGTACCTTGAGAGAAAAGCTGGACCTAAGAAGCATCAGTTGTGGTGTGCAAGAGAGACGTTTGCGCTGGTATGGTCATGTGGCGAGAATGGATGAAGATAGTTGTGTGAAAAAGTGCCACACCCTAGCGGTTGAGGGAACCTGTGGAAGAGGTAGACCCAGGAAAACCTGGGACGAGGTGGTGAAGCACGACCTTCGAACTTTAGGTCTCACTGAGGAAATGACTAGAGACCGAGACCTCTGGAAGTGTGCTGTGCGCGAGAAGACCCGGCAGGACAAGTGAGTCCATAACCCGTGGCCTTCTACATGGGATGGAGCCAGCCTACGTATGCATACCTTCCCTTCTTGGGACACAAAACTCTACTTGTGAAGACGTGTTGAGGCAAGTGAGGATCAGAATCGAAATCGATCAATGGAAATTGCGGATGTGCTACCAGTGCGGTGGCATGTCGAAACTCTGCTTGTGAAGACCGTTGGGGCAAGTGAGGATCAGAATCGAAATCGATCAATGGAAATTGCAGATGTGTTACCAGTGCCGGTGGCATGTAAGAGAACTTTCCGTTTCGCGACCGTTGCCAGCACCGCCCCGTTCGTGTCCGTTGCCAGCCTCGCCTGGCCCTCGTGCCGGTGGCACATAAAAAGCACCATCCGTTCGTGGCCGTTTGCCAGCTCTGTCTGGCACCTGTGCGGGTGCCACGTAAAAAGCACCCACTACACTCACGGAGTGGTTGCGTTAGGAAGGGCATCCAGCCGTAGTAGAAACACTGCCAGATTTGACTGGGCCTGATGAACCTTCTGGCTTCACAGACCCCAGTAGAACCGTCCAACCCATGCTAGCATGGAAAACGGACGCTAAACGATGATGATGATATATATATATATACATATACATGATAAGCTTCTTTCAGTTTCTTATTTCTTTACTGTGCACAAGGGGCCACACACAGAGGGGACAAACAAGGACAGACAAACGGATTAAGCCAATTATATCAACCTCAGTGTGTAACTGTAACTTATTTGATTGACCCCAAAAGGATGAAAGGCAAAGTCGACCTCAGTGAAATCTGAACTCAGAATGTAGCAGCAGAAGAAATACTGTTAAGCATTTCGCCTGGCGTGCTAATGATTCTTCCAGCTCGCCAGCTTCTTTCAGTTTCTGTTTATCAAATCCTTCCACAAGGCTTTAGTCAGCCTGAGGCTATAGTAGAAGACACTTGCCCAAGGTGTCATGCAGTGGGACTGAAACAGGAACCATGTGGTTGGGAAGCAAGCTTCTTACCACATAGCCACTTCTGTGCCTATTCTTACCGCCCAGCTGGTTTTAGAACACCTACAATGCTAGATGTTCTATATATATACCAGCCACGTGTATTTTCATTACTGGTGACTTCAACTACCCTGAAATTGAATGGGAAACTTTTTGTTGGTAATAACACTTTGGACCTGCTCTTTACTACCATTCCTAGAACTGTTATCACTGTTGTGACAAAGGAACCTCTAAGTAACTCCACTCGTGCTATGATCATTGCCAATCTGTTTCTTGTAGGCAGAAACAAGAAGCACCACCACCTTCAAACCACTCGCTTTGACTGGAACTGTTACCGTAAGGAGTTATGACACCTAAACTGGTAAGAATAGGCACAGAAGTGGCTATGTGGAAAGAAGCTTGCTTCCCAACCACATGGTTCCTGTTTCAGTCCCACTGCATGACACCTTGGGCAAGTGTCTTCTACTATAGCCTCAGGCTGACTAAAGCCTTGTGGAAGGATTTGATAAACAGAAACTGAAAGAAGCTGGCAAGCTGGAAGAATCATTAGCACGCCAGGCGAAATGCTTAACAGTATTTCTTCTGCTGCTACATTCTGAGTTCAGATTTCACTGAGGTCGACTTTGCCTTTCATCCTTTCGGGGTCAATCAAATAAGTTACAGTTACACACTGAGGTTGATATAATTGGCTGGAAAGATATCAATACTGTTTTTCAAAATATCTTCAGTGCAATCTGGACTGCATGTAAAGCATCAGTACTGTGCAAATGCTCTAGAAATAAAAACAATGTAATTTGGGAGACTGCAGCAGTTTGACTTGCCAGGAAAGATCGTTGTGATGCTGAACAGAAATACAGACAGCATAGAACAGATGAGAGCAGAAGAAGATGCAACAGATCATCTAACCGACTCAAGCAAGCAACGAAAAAGGCAGTGCTTGAGTTTGAACGATGTATAGCAACTAGCAACTAGCCCTGACAGCAAAGTGTTCTGAAAATATGTGCATTCAAAACAGAATTCTCACTCCCTAACTGGCCCTCTTCATGATCCCCACACAGGTTAGATGACTGATGACACCAAGGAATGCACTGAGCTTATTGCTGAATGCTATGCTGGCATTTTTACTGCTGATAACCCCAATGTATCTTCTTCACCAACTCTGACATCAAATTCCATAACATCTGTGAAATTCACACCCACAATACTGTGACACCACCTCAAGAATAAGCGCAACTATGCCTCTCCTGGTCTTGATGGTGTAACTTATTTTCTTCTCAAATGTGGTGGGTTCTTTCTATTGCACCAGCTTTCTTCCTTTTGTCAATTCTGCCTTAACAACTGTCTCACTTCAGAGCACTGGAAAATTGCCAGTGTTATTCCCCTGTTCAAAACAGGTGATCGCACATCACCTGTCAACTACTGTCCAGTCAACCTTACTAGCTGCATCGCCAAACTGATGGAGTCCTGTGTCAGGGAAACACTCTGGAACTTTTGGTGCTCTCACAGCCTTATTTAGCCCTCACAATTTGGTTTTATCTCCTGTAGTCGAGTTTCTTGAGGACATAACCTGAGTTATTGATGGTGGCTCATTGGTGGATACTGTCTACCCTGATTTTGCTAAAGCCTTCAACTCTGTACCACACAAATGACTCATGGTAAAACTCCCTGCAGTGAGTGTGAAGGATGATCTCTATAACTGGCTGAAGTCCTTCATTCTTGGCCGGAAAGATGTAGTTACGGTTCTAGGACATCGTTCTTCACCCTACGATATTACTTCTGGTGTACCACAGGGATCTGTTCTTGAACCCTTACTGTTGGTTGCATATATTAATGATCTAGATGCCAATTTGAGGAATGTTTCAGTGCTGAAATATGCAGATGGCACCAAGCTGTACCTTGAAATAAAAAGAACAGATCCTATCCTGCAATCAGACCTGGATACAATGCAGTAGTGGACCTCTGACTGGCAACTCAAGCTAGCTGTAGACAAGTGTGTCACCATGCATTTTGGGAGGAAAAATCCATCCTTTACATACTCCCTCAGCAACACCAATCTCAAGAAGTCTTCTAGTGGACATGATCTGGGTATTATTGTAAACAACAATCAGCATTGGACAAACCACATATCTAAGATTGTCAAAAAGGCTGAGGGGGTGCTAGCTTCACTCAGTAAGACCTTTGTCAGCCACTCTCCAGCTATCTATTTAAAATTGTATACGACAATGGTATGTCCACACTTGGAATTTGCATCAATAGTCTGGAACCCCTCTCTTGCTCAGATTCCCAGTTTATCTTTTTACTTTCCATTCTTTTCTTTCCTTCCCTCTACCCCATCTCTCTATCCTTCTCCTGAGCCTTCTCATTGTACCTTTGGAACACAAGTACCACTATATTCTTTTTTTTGTCATGTAGTGTCCCACATTTTGAAATACTTGCAATTTGTATTTTTACTGCTTATGTTAGCTCTGCTTGATACATTTCCAAAATTAAACATTTTAATATGCAAAATATACTTCACATTATTACATATACTATGCATTAATGCAAAAAAATATTGTGTTTATTGGCTATCTTCAAAATGATCACACCATCAATGGAAAATTTCAATGCCAACTTCCTAAGGCAGTTATGAAAGGCTATATCAAAACTAAACACCCAGAAAAACTGATGAATGGGGTCTTGTTTCATTAGGACAAAGCTTCAGCACACAAGTCATTGGTTTCAATGGCTGCTGTGTGTGACTGGTTTTGACCTGGTTGATCATCCTCCCTATGTTAGTGATTTGGTTCCTTCTGGTTATCATCTGTTTCCCAACATAGAAAAACACTCAGCTGAGCACCAGTATCACTATGATGAGAACATCTTATCTGTTGTTGATGACCATTTTGATCAACAGAAAAGCTTCTTCACCAGTGCGACCCAAGCACTGCAACTACTAATGGAAGTGTGTGGACAGTAAGAGGAACTATGTTAAAAATAACTTCATTTGGTCACATTCCATTGAGAGTGTCTTGCTCAGATTATGAACATTTCAGCCGACCCCCATAATAATAAAAGTTATTATTATACCTGCATTTTTTTTAATGTTAACATTGGAAAAATCCACATTTTTCATAAAAAAATTAGGACCTGGGTTTGCACCCCTTTAGCAAATTTTGTTGCTGGGCCACTGTCTGTTGTGTATTCTTATATTCAAGACTTTCCAACATGGGGCCACCTCGTTTGTTGGGACTAACGACATTAACATTGGCCTCTCTTTTTATGAGGCAATAAGTTGTGATTTAAGGACGATCTGACTGCTATTTCTTGAAGTTCGGACTCCCACATAAATGTTCCTCCGTTGAGTGAGGTCCTGGTGATTGAGATTTTGGTCAATTGAGAAAGCAAACTTAGATGGAGGAAGGGAGATAACAATTTCCAATTTGAAACAAATTTTTTTAAATGTCTTTTGAAAACTAAAATCATTCTTTAGTACAAACACCATTCATAAGCATTTACCATAAAGAATGATTTTATTTTTCAAAAGACATTCAAATTGGAAATTGTAAGAGAGAAATAGACAGAGTTTCTGTATGTGTGAGAGAGAGGGAGGGAGATTGTGTGACAAAGAGGAAGAGAGAAGAGAGAGAGAGAGAGAGGTTTTGTGACAAAAAAAGGAAAAGAGGAGAGATAGGGGGGAGAGGAAGACAGTGGACGAGAACGAGAGGAAGAGGTTAGAAATAAAAAGAGAGAGTGTGAGAGAACATCAAAGAGAGAGAGAGAGAGAGAGAGAAAGAGAGAGAAATATAAAAAGATCCGGGATCTTTTCCTTTTGAACGGCACTTTGTAACATAATTTCTAGGTAACTAAAAAGTTTTAAACTTCGTATACTGGTAGAATGTGTTTATAAAACATCATTTTCTCTTGGTTTTATTGAGAAAATTCTATAGTTTGTAAGATATTTCGTCTGAAAATCCGAGCATTTCGGCAATTTTAACCAATCGATTACCGCCATTGAACTAAAGTCATTTGCTGCGTCTAAAACTGAGACATCCTGTCACTAACCCTCAACCTAACCCTAACCCTAAATTTTTTTTTCTTAATCGTTGAATTAATTTAATTGTTACTCGTGTAAAAAAAAACAAACGAAAGCAATGAGACTCAGCAAATGATTTTAGCTGAAAAGAGAGCATAGGATTGGTTAAAATTCGAAAAATTAAACTACGTTAAACAAACAAATTACAATTTTCTCAAGAAAGCCAAGAGAAAAAAATGTTTTATATTGACACATTCTACCAGTATACGAAGTTTAAAAGTGTTTAGTTAACTAGAAATTGTGTTGAAAACTGCCGTTCAAAAGGAAAAGATACAAGATCCGAAATATAAACACAATCATAAAGAGACAGAGAGAAAGAGAGAGAAATATGGATACAGAGAGAAAGACAGAGAGAGAGGCGAGGGAGAGAAAGAGAGAGAAATATGGATATAGAGAGAAAGACAGAGAGAGGGGAAGGAGAGAAATATGGATAGAGAAATAAAGACACAGAGAGGGGAGGAAGAGAAAGAGCGAGAAATATAGATAGAGAGATAAAGACAGAGAGAGGGGAGAGAGAGAAATATGGATATAGAGATAAAGACAGAGCGAGGGGAGGCAGAGAAAGAGCGAGAAATATGGATAGAGAGATAAAGACAGAGAGAGGGAAGGGAGAGAAATATGGATAGAGAGATAAAGACAGAGAGAGGGAAGGGAGAGAAAGAGCGAGAGAAATATGGATAGAGAGATAATGACAGAGAGAGGGGAGGGAGAGAAAGAGCGAGAAATATGGATAGAGAGATAATGACAGAGAGAGCCGAGGGAGAAAAATATGGATAGAGAGATAATGACAGAGAGAGGGGAGGGAGAGAAAGAGCGAGAAATATGGATAGAGAGATAATGACAGAGAGAGCCGAGGGAGAAAAATATGGATAGAGAGATAAAGACAGACAGAGAGGGGAGGGAGAGAAAGAGAGTGTTAAAAAAAATCGCAAACTAGAGACGCCTCAGTGGAGATGTACTTCCGGTGTGCGCATAAACGTGCGCAGAAGTGGTGGTGTTGCACGTGCGAGTGTATTATGGCGGTTCTGTTGAAAGTGGAGTCGAGAGGTGGAAGTGGTTGAGTGGAGCCTTTCACCCGAATCACCACCACATTTCTTTATTAAACACCATTCGAGGATTTAGACACTCGACGACGACAACATCTCATAGAACAACGAGGTGAGACACCTTTTTTTTAATCTCTTACAGTGCAATCATGGAGGCAGGCTCTGCTTCCATGATTCTCGTCTCTCTTAATTATTTAACGCCAGTTTATTATTCCTCCTTCATTCTTTTATTTCTCCAAATGTTTCGCTCTCTTCTCCAAAACACATCGTTCACACAAAACGACGGTGTCATAGTCTCTTTACTTATTTAAACACGTGTATTTAGACCACACACACATATATATACATATATATATATATCGGTTCCATTCTAGCAAAAACTGTCTGATGAGCGGCAACGAGAAACTCAGAGTAACAGATTCTGTTGAATTTTCTGCTTTAAATAAAGTATATATATATATATATATATGTATGTATGTGTGTGTGTGTATTCGGAGTTTGCTTGTGTACCTGATATATAAATATATATGTTAAGCATTTCTCTGCTCGCTCGTGTGATATTATTGTTGTCTCATTTATCCCCGTATTTACAGCTATACTAACAATGTGTTGGTTCTTAATGGGAGATGCTGGGATGTAAATATGTGTTGGTCTATGCATATATATATATATATATATATATATATATATGTGTGTGTGTGTGTGTGTGTATTTGTGTTTATGTAAGTGTGTATATATATATACACAGATATGTGTATTTGTGTTTGTGTAAGTGTGTATATATACACAGATATGTATGTGTGTGTATTTGTGTTTATGTAAGTGTGTATATATACACAGATATGTGTGTGTGTGTGTATTTGTGTTTATGTAAGTGTGTATATATACACAGATATATGTGTATTTGTGTTTATGTAAGTGTGTATATATACACAGATATATGTGTATTTGTGTTTATGTAAGTGTGTATATATACACAGATATATGTGTATTTGTGTTTATGTAAGTGTGTATATATATACACAGATATGTGTGTTTGTGTAAGTGTGTATATATATACACAGATATATGTGTATTTGTGTTTATGTCAGTGTGTATATATATACACAGATATATGTGTATTTGTGTTTATGTAAGTGTATATATATATACACAGATATATGTGTATTTGTGTTTATGTAAGTGTGTATATATATACACAGATATATGTGTATTTGTGTTTATGTAAGTGTGTATATATATACACAGATATATGTGTATTTGTGTTTATGTAAGTGTGTATATATATATACACAGATATATGTGTATTTGTGTTTATGTAAGTGTATATATATACACAGATATGTGTATTTGTGTTTATGTAAGTGTGTATATATATATACACAGATATGTGTATTTGTGTTTATGTAAGTGTGTATATATATATACACAGATATATGTGTATTTGTGTTTATGTAAGTGTGTATATATATACACAGATATATGTGTATTTGTGTTTATGTAAGTGTGTATATATACACAGATATGTGTGTATTTGTGTTTATGTAAGTGTGTATATATACACAGATATATATGTATTTGTGTGAATGCATATACAACATTAGCGACAATACTCTGATGATTTTCTTGTTGACCATAAGACTATTTTCATGTGTATTTCGCACTGTTTCTGTAATATTTTTTTCTGTATGGGATGAAGTCGTTAATCTACATGTCCAGCTTTCAACGTGGATGGCCACGTTTGGTTTTTCTGCCTTGAACCCTGTCCAGAGACACAGAATAATCCTTCTTTATTATAAGTTTAACTTCTTTTCATTTCTCTCTCCTTACAAGAAACTCCGCCACTATTTAAACTTTTAGCTCTCGTATTCGTAAGTACGATCCTACAAACTACAAACTTGATTTTATATATATATAAAGATCTCTCTTTTAAGTAGAAAGAATAGCCATAACTCTGACTGCTATTTCTAAATTCGGTGTGTGGTGAGGCAAATCGTTGCTAAACCCTTAATTACTTTATATATATATGGCGGTGCCCCAGCATGGCCACAGCTCGTGAGCTGAAACTAGAATCAATCAATCATATATATATATATATATATATATATATATGCATATATGCCCTATACACATTACTCTGATCTAATGTGCACATCTGTAGGTCCCTGTGCGTATGGGGGTGTATTTATACCAACAGTCTTTGTATTATTAGCAGTTGTTGAATTAATCTGTCCTCAGACCGTAATCTTAAACTTCTAATTCATAAATGCTGACCCTAACCGAAGCTTTTAATAATTATCATAAATTTGAACTAACTTTCATTGAATATTACTGTAAATCAGACCGTCAGCGGTTTTGTTTTGGACAAACACTTGTTTGATTCGAACCGGGAATCTGAAATCTTTTAAGTTTAAGTGGCGACGGTGGGTATTTAAACCCACCCCATCATTCTTGGGGTGGAGTCTTCTATAGGTTCTTATCAGAAGCAACTGTCGATACTCTCGTCCAGTCCTTGCTCGGACGGTTCTTTGTAGTTTGAGATCATATCCCACCGAGGTCTATTTTGCCTTTCATCTCTTGGGGCGGTTAAAAAAAAAAAAAGACTCACTCCAAGAACGGGAGATAGGGGAAACGGTATTCTTTCGTTACAAGAACGTGAAGTCTCATGTCTTTTGTAATTTGTTTCGACTCTTTGCGTTCTGAGTTCAAATCCCGTCATGGCCTGGCCCGGTTTAACACCACCATTTTCCCTCTTGGATCTCTCTGATAACGTTCACCCCGTGCCAAGCAATCAAGCCAGGTCTATGGTTTAAGAATGCCTTTCTCCCTCCCTCGTCCCAGTACTCACGGAGGCCCTGTAAAGAGTCAGGAGCACAGCCCCTTCCCTGACTCCCTACCACTGGACTATTGTACCCTCATCCCGAAAGGGACCACTTGCCTTTGGCTCCTGACATGACCTACCTCCTCTCTCTGCCGTTAAGACTTGGTTAACTGGTGATTTAGCTGTTATTTCTCGTAAGTAGATTCCTTGTTTGTTTAATCCTGATACAAGTTGACTTACGATCAAAAGCATTCCAGACATGACCGTCCCGTCTGTATATATCTAAAACCACAGGTTCGCGCTTGTTGTGACATCGTTCAACTCAGAGTGCAACGTTTATTTAAATTTCTATATTCTAAGTTCAAATCGGACCAAAGTTTGTCTTGCGATATTTTACAAGTACTGGAGCCAAATTTGTGGCCGTGTGTTTTCCTCCTCCTCCTCCACATTACTAAGTTATGAATTATCTTCATCACTGAGTGCCTTAAAATGTTTTATTTCGACTGTTTTGTGTGTGTTTACGAAGTAGTGTACCAGTCATCTACTGAGGTTGATTCAGTTGTTTTGTAAATCCTTCCCTGTGTGATGATAGGAAAAAAAAAAAGCTTGTTTGTAAGTCTGTTCTTTAAAAAGATCGTTTTAATGTTAGGAAAACCATCTTCTTTCCCCCCTGAAAATGGTTTGTTGACGGACTTTTTATCACACACACGCACACAATATAGAAGAAAAGTACTCAATGCAGGTTCTTACTTTATTTTGGTCGTTTACAACTGTGGCCATTCGGGGATATTGCCTTCATGCCGTAGAGTTTGTGTGTGTGTACAACTATATATGATATTTAAGCTTATTTGGGTCATTCTTTATAAAATCCATCGTTAAACTTGGCTACAGTTCAAATTGTGTTTCTTTTTATTTTGAATTCCATTAGATTAATTGTTAAACACTAAATTAATTGTTAAAACTGAGAAGCTGTGGAGTGTGATGACTGGTGACTGTGAAATATAAACACGAAGCGTGGTGCGGTGGTGGTGGGGTGCGTCTGTCGGGCGATTTTGGCGCACAAAAATGACATCACGAAAACAGCGAAAGTCATTGAAATTATTGAAGTGATAGTGTTGCTGTAGCTTGGCCGTGATGTTTATTTAATAAACGGGTCCATTCCAGTTAGATCTCATCCTTTTTAGGACATATTTTCTCTTTTATTTAGTGTGCCGTTGTTAGCATGGAACTTTTAATAGTAATGTGTGTATGTGTATGTAATGTGTTATTTGTATTATGTTATATATGTGTGTGTGTGTTCCATATATATAAATATATATATATAACCAACGAAGAGAACAACAGCTCGGTTACCCGATCTGCTAGAAATAGTTGTCGAATGACTGCCCACCGTTTTAAAAGGAGGACACCTTAGCTAAGTGATCGATGATCAGAGATATTGCTTTAACGGCGAGGCTGGAATGATTTCAATGACGGGGGACACAGTCTGTGGTATCGGTTTACCTGAGCTAGCAGAATCGTTAGCACGTCGGGCGAAATGCTTAGCGGTATTTCGTCTGCCGTTACGTTGTGAGTTCAAATTCCGCCGAGGTCGACTTTGCCTTTCATCCTTTCGGGGTCGATAAATTAAGTACCAGTTAAGCACTGGGGTCGGTATAATCGACTTAATACCTATGTCTGTCCGTGTTTGTCCCCTCTATGTTCAGCCCCTTGTGGGTAATAAAGAAATTATTATCGGTTTACCTCGATGTCTAAGAATAAAACAAATACTGTGTCGTATGGAGAGGAGGCGGAGTGTGTGTGAGCATTGCCGTGAAACAATTTTGGGGGGACATCTAGAGAGGCATGGAACCTATACGTGGTAGCTTCAACTGCTAAAAATAACAGCTACCTCCAATCACACCCTATTACTTAGAAAAATAAGAGGGCAAAGGCAGTCTAGATAATGTACTTTTAGCTCGGCAAATACTTTTGAAAGATGATTGGAAAGTCTTTGGTCCTTAGATCAGTTGGATCAGAGCTGAGTTGGTGATTAAACAAAAGAGACATACTAATTTGAAAATTTGCTCAAGGCCAGCAATTTCAGTGAGGCAGGGGTGGGGTTTGCTAAGTTGTTTACATTGATCCCAGTTCTCAGCTGGTATTTATTTTATTGACCCTGAAAGGCATGAAGGGCAGAGTCGACCTCAGCGGAATATGAACTCAGAACCTGAAGATGGCTGAAATGCCACTGTGTTTTCCCCGTCATACTCTTACTCTTTACTCTTTTACTTGTTTCAGTCATTTGACTGCGGCCATGCTGGAGCACCGCCTTTAATCGAGCAACTCGACCCCGGGACTTATTCTTTTGTAAGCCCAGTACTTATTCTATCGGTCTCTTTTGCCGAACCGCTAAGTGACGGGGACGTAAACACACCAGCATCGGTTGTCAAGCAATGCTAGGGGGACAATCACAGACACACAAACACACACACACACACACACACACACACACACACACACACACACATATATATATATACGACAGGCTTCTTTCAGTTTCCGTCTACCAAATCCACTCACAAGGCTTTGGTCGGCCCGAGGCTATAGCAGAAGACACTGCCCAAGATGCCACGCAGTGGGACTGAACCCGGAACCATGTGGTTGGTTAGCAAGCTACTTACCACACAGCCATCTGCGCCTAATAAGTCTGGTACTTATTCTATCGGTCTCTTTTGCCGAACCGCTAAGTGACGGGGACGTAAACACACCAGCATCGGTTGTCAAGCAATGCTAGGGGGACAATCACAGACACACAAACACACACACACACACACACATATATATATATACGACAGGCTTCTTTCAGTTTCCGTCTACCAAATCCACTCACAAGGCATTGGTCGGCCCGAGGCTATAGTAGAAGACACTTGGCCCAAGATGCCACGCAGTGGGACTGAACCCGGAACCATATGGTTGGTAGACAAGCTACTTACCACACAGCCACTCCTGCGCTAACAATTTTAATAGCTTGCTGCCTTACAGTGTTGAAAGATTTTAACCAAATTTCTGTTCATGTAAGTTAAATGGACGTTTATATTTTAAAATATAAAAAGACTCCAAAACCATGTTCAATTATGTAAAATATGAAATTTAAGTATAACAAACTTCTCTCTATCCTATAAACTCTACTCTAACATGACATGATGGTGTGATAATGTTCAGAAATCGCTTAGCAATTTCTCCTATACACTAACTAAGTGGCTGTGTGGTAAGTAGCTTGTTTACCAACCACATGGTTCCGGGTTCAGTCCCACTGCGTGGCATCTTGGGCAAGTGTCTTCTGCTATAGCCCCGGGCCGACCAATGCCTTGTGAGTGGATTTGGTAGATGAAAACTGAAAGAAGCCTGTCGTATATATGTATATATATATATATGTGCGTGTGTTTGTCCCCCTGGTGTGTTTACGTCCCCGTAACTTAGCGGTTTGGCAAAAGAGACCGATAGAATAAGTACTGCGCTTACAAAAAGAATAAGTCCCGGGGTCAATTTGCTCGACTAAAGGCGGTGCTCCAGCATGGCCGCAGTCAAATGACTGAAACAAGTAAAAGAGTAATTTCTTTGTAAAATATTGTCTGTGTGACCAGACACATCTGACAGTAATTGTGTTAGATTTCAGCTAAAAGTCAACGACCCTGGGTGACATTAGTTTCAGTTTTGTAATTGCAAAGAGTTAAAAACTGGATTTGATATTGTTTCTGAGTTTGGGATGAGCCTGGATTTGATTTTTTATGTTTCATTCACTTGGTGTTGACTTTGAGATGAGCCTGGATTAAGCAGACTCGTATATAATCTGATGTTCTACCCATAACCTTCCTGTCTTTTATTTAGTCAGTTTACCTCTATTGAAGACAGCATTTTACAATGTGACCTTCACCTTACAAACACACACACACACACACACAGAGTAAATGTTTTACTTTATTGTATGTCTCATTCTTCTTAATTTCTCCTTGTCTATGACTTTGCAACGGAATCTGTCCCTCACCATTCTTGCCCAACAACTTAAACCTGTCAGCCACTAACAACACGCTGTATTAAATCCAAGCGAAACAGAGTTCATTTAATGAGGTGCCCCTTAATACATACATCACCTGACAGGATGCTTCTGCACTAAGGGATGCACCGCAACTAGTTGTATAGTTTCTCACCTGTGAGGGATCGATGCAGTTGTGAGCAATAAAGTTTCCCATGGATTCCATTTTCCATCTGTTATTTGTTGGGTTCTCTTGTCATGAATGACAAGTGAGGGTTCAGTAAAATAAAGCATTATGTTTTATGGACACTAATGTGTCCCTTGAGGCCTGCTGGTGCCTTGCAAACCTTTCAGCAAATGGAACAAGTTGAGGACTCAGTTTGCTCAAGTGCTTGTTGATCATTCACCATGTGTCTTCTTGAGTGGATGGCAAGACCTGCTTTGCTCCATGGTACAAAACCACAATGGCAGGTAAGGTTCCCATTTAGAGGAGCAGCATTTTGCCAGTCTGTCTTCATGCTTGAACAAAGTTGGTCCCAGTGGTGGAGTCTTTAAACTGAGGCAAAGCAGGACTGGCACCAAGTCCTGCAATCTGATGATTTGATTACCCAGGAAGAAAAGGAAGTGTTGCATTGCTTCAGATTGTCTTTTAGTTTGTCCCTGAAGCACAAGAGTGGCGTTCCAGCTGACCTGTTGGGAATTGGCCAGAGAGAAGTTGCGTTGGAATTCCCACATCACTCCTCACCATCTAAGCTGTATTTTGATGAGGATGGCTTCAATACCTGATATGTTGCCTTTTGTTAGCACCTTACAGTTACAAATATGGTCCCTTGGTTTTATGTTGGAGATACTACGCAAGCAGGGCACACACACACACACACATATACTTCTTCTTTTTACAGCATTCACCCGGGGTGGGTTGAGCTGGCTTCAATCATCCTCAATGCTGCATTTCTCACAAACCCCGACAGGCCTGGCGATTTGAGGCTAACAACTGCGTGATGTCCAACCACTCCTTATTCCAGCGGCAAACGCCATAGATATGGGGGCCTAGGTTGGGTTCCAGAACAGCCTTGACTGTCATCACCCAGGTTTTTCATTGTCCACTACATCGCTTTCGCCAACCCTGAAGGGGAGCTGGGGCAATTGCTCCCCTTCAGGGTTGGCGAAAGCAATGTAGTGGGGGAGCAAAACTTGTAGAATTGCTGTAACATTTGAAAGTCTCTCATTGTGCATTTTAATAGGTTTAGTAATTCAAAAGTAGGTTAATCACATTCACATATAATTATAAGACAAGTCTATGTGGCTTTCATTGTTTGCAATTACAGCCTCCACACAACCCCAGAACCCCACACAACTCTTCACCATGAAGTCACTGGACATCCTGGCCCACTCATTATGGCAACCTTCAGAGAATTGATGTTGGGGTGAGAGGTTTTGTTGGTGGCCTGCTCCAAAATGGCCCACACATCATAGTCCAGAGGGTTGAGATGTGGACTAGGAGAGGGTCAAAAGTTCACAGACCAGAAACCAGGAAGTTGGATTTGCAGAAATTCTCTACCTTCTTGGCAGTATGGCTGAGAACACCATCCTGGGTCCACACATAGTTGCCCTCTGGGTAATTGGCCTTCAGCCATGGCAAGACATGGTACCTCAGCATCTTGTAGTCAGCACCCACCTTTAAGGCCCTTTGATTCTAGACCTTGCTTCCACACCTGAAACTTCTAGTTCTGGTAGTGACTCAGTTATTAGAGCAAGGTCATCAGCATAAAGGAGCTCCCAGGGGCATCCTGTCTTGAATTCCTCTGATGAATAAGAGGGGCTCAGAACTGATCCTTGGTGAACCCCTACTTCTACCTGGAATTCTTCACTATATTCATTGCCAATCCTCACTTTACTGACAGCATCCCTGTACATGGCTTGTACAGTTCTCACTGAGCACTCATGTATCCCTAGTTTCTGCATTGACCTCCAGATAAGGAACTGGAGGACCCTTTCAAAGGCTTTCTCCATGTCAACAAGAGCCAAGTACAGAGGTTTATCTTTGGTTAGGTATTTCTCCTGCAGCTGTCTTACCAGAAATATGGCATCAGTGGTGCTTTTCCCTGGCACAAACCCAAACTGCATCTCATCTAAACTATATCTCTCCCTAATTAGATGGGCTATAACCCTTTCTTTGACTTTCATCACCTGATCCAATAATTTGGTACCTCTGTAATTGTTTCTATCTAAGGCGTTACCTTTACCTTTGTAGCAGTTGACTATAGTGCTGCTACACCAGTCATTGGGTATGACTCCTTTGTGTATCACCTGATATATATAAAGTAATGATTGTTACCACCTCAATGAGGTTGTACCATAGCGGAAACTGTTACTACTCTTTTCAACCCCAGGAGGACATCTCGAGCTGGTTAATGACACACAATCTGTGTATGTTGTATTACAAACAAGGGAGCGAGCAACTCTCATCTAGCGGTGACGGGAACTAATAGTCTACCTAGTTTATGGGTATAATCCTCATCTGTAGTGGATGTACCTGTAGACAGTAGATAGTTCTAAAATCCCTATAAGAGATGCAAGTAACAACAAACTCGTCAGTACTGGTTATACCTGTAAACAAGTATAACCAGTACCAACAAAAGGTTATACCCAGAGACTAGCTAGTCTATTAGTTCCTGTCACCACTAGACAGGAGTTGATTGCTCCCTTGTTTGTGATGAAACAGACACAGATAGTGTGTCATTAACCAGCTTGAGATGTCCTCCTGGGGTTAAAAAGAGTAGTAACAGTGTTGTGTATGGAACAACCTCATTGAGGTGGTAACAGCTGTTACTGTTCAGTAGAGTTACTACTTCCATCCCATATAGAGATTTTAGAACTAGCTGCTGTGCTGGGTATATATATCATCGTCATCATTAAATGCCCATCTACCATACATGGATAGGACAGTCAACAGGAGCCAGCCAGTCAGGTAGAATACCTACCCTAGGCTACTGTGTCTGTTTTGGCAGAGATTTTACGGCTGGATGCCCTTCCTAACATTAACCACTCTGCGGAGTGGACTCAGTGCTTTTCACATGGCATTAGCACAGGCAAAGTTAGTTTTGGCATGATCTTTACAGCTGGATGCCCTTCCAAATGCCAACCACTTCACAGTGTGGACTGGATGCTTTTAACGTGGCACCAGCTGTGGTAGGGTAACCAAGTAACTCTCAAGACAAGGAACTATGAGGAGGGGGACTTGTGTCAGAGGATGAAAGGTTAGAGTGTGACAGAGAGAGAGAAAAGAGAGGGGACATTAGAGGGGGTCATCCAGTATTGAATGATGAAAGGTCAGAGTGTAACAGAAATAAAGTGGCAGAAATAGGTATCTTGCTATAGAGGAGGTACATGGTTACCCAGGCGAGCTATAAGGCGGCGAGCTGGCAGAACCGTTAGCACGCCGGGCCAAATGCGTAGCCGTATTTCGTCTGTCATTACGTTGTGAGTTCAAATTCCGCCGAGGTCGACTTTGCCTTTCATCCTTTCGGGGTCGATTAATTAAGTACCAGTTACGCACTGGGGTCGATATAATCGACTTAATAACTATTTCTGTCCTTGTTTGTCCCCTCTGTGTTTAGCCCCTTGTGGGTAATAAAGAAATAGGTACATGGTTACCCAGAGAGAGAGAGAGAGAGAAGGGAGAGCTATAAGAAAGAGGTTCGAAACAAGTGCACTGATGTAAAGGAGATGCTTAAACGAGAGAGAGAAAGAGTAGGAAGCAATAAAAGTGGGTGAGAGAGAGCAGAAAAGAGATGGGGGTAGTGCTAGGGTATACTCACAAGTAACAAGAATATGAGCATAGAATCTGGGTAGAAAAATAGGGTGTGGTGAGCAGCAAAGCAAGGAAGGGGATTGGAGAACAATCATAATTTATGAAGAGGAAATGTGAGGAAGAGAAAGATGCAGTTAGAAATTGGAGTTCAATTTCTTAGGGTAGAGTGGGTAAAAAGTGTGTTACATGTGGGTGGACACATCTCTTCTAGCACAGTCTTATGGCTGGGCCTTCTCTAGAACCTCATATCACCAAACATCTTGATCTACTGTCATTTCCTCCATGAGTCCCAATGTCCTAAGATCATTCCTCTCCACTACATCCCATGTCGGGGTCATTCCGAAAAGCTCTACCTGCGACGATTTCATCTCAATCGAAGGAGAGGAGCTTTCTCCGTCCGGGTTGCGGATCTGTGGAACAAACTCTTTACATGAACACCACCCTGTACTTAACTCCATGTCCCCTTACATGGCCTTGCTATTTGCTTTTGAGCCAAATTAACTAACTAACATGTCTTCCTTGGTCTCCCTTTTCTGCAAGTACCATCTGCTTTCAGCGACAGGCACTTCTGTATACAGCTGTTGGGGCTAATGCAGAATCACATCTAGAAATCACATTTTAGAAATGCATTTGCATTTCTAAAAAAAAATTGGGGGATTCCAACGTTTTAGATGCTGGAGATTACAACTATACCAAATAAACACCTTTTCAAATCTCCAGCTCCAATTTAAAATATTTCAAATTCCACCCCCACCCCCCAGTGAACCTGGTGCACAGTGACCCCTCCCACCTAAAACAGACCTTTATGATTTTAAAATTTGGTAGTGGGGAGGAGGGGGGATTGGGAAATTTGAAAAGATGGCTTTTTTGGCATATTCCTAATCTAAAACATAAGAATCTGAAAAAGGTTTTCCCAAAGAATGCTTTGTTGAAGGAGGAGGGGTTAGGGTTCTGCTTTGGCCCCAACAGCTGGCTTCATTCATATGCATCACGTCCAAACCAACGCACCCTCCTCTCCTGCCTACCACATTTAATTCCTCTCTTGGGCCTGACTTGTCTCTCATCACAGTTTCAGTCATTAGACCGTGGCCATGCTGGGGCACTGCCTCGAAGGGTTTAGTTAAACCAATTGACCTTCAGTACTTATTTTTGAAAGTCTTCTACTTATTTTATTGGTGTCTTTTTCTTGAACTGCTATGGGGACGTAGACAAACCAACACCAGTTGTGAAGCAGTGACAGGGAACAAATATACGCACACCTAAAACCGACACAAGAACACACATGTGACACACACAAAGCATACATGTACACATTAGCTGCCACACATACTTTTGCAATTAGACAGCCCCACCCACGCATCCACATATATGGAGCACATATACACACATTGCGCCACACATGCACACTCCTATACATACTGCCAACTGCCATACATACGTCCATGCTGCCAACAAAGCACGCGGAATTCTGTTCTTGATTTGACGGTCATTCGGAATGCTCACAGCAGCCATATTCCTACCACTCTATGTCACGCTGGTGAGACCCATATTGGAGTATGAGATTCAAGCCTCTTCTCCTTATCTCCTCAAAGACATACAGCATCTCGAAAGAGTCCAGAAGCTGGCTACCCGCATGGTTCATGGTCTCAAAAATTTGTCCTACAAAGAAAGGCTGAGGACGCTCGACCTTTATTCTCTTGAAAAACGCCGCCGCTGTGGTGATCTCATTCTCGCCCACAACATCATAAGCGGAAAGTGTAACCTCGAAAGAGCTGTTCTTCACTCCTGCTCCAGAGCGTCGGCTACGGGGTCATTCCGAAAAGCTCTACCTGCGACGATTTCATCTCAATCGAAGGAGAGGAGCTTTCTCCGTCCGGGTTGCGGATCCGTGGAACAAGCTGCCAGACGAGATGGTGAAGATGCTGACGACCGCTTTGTTCAAATCCTCCCTGGACCTCAAGTGGCCTGAACTCTTTACATGATCACCACCCTGTACTTAACTCCATGTCCCCCTACATGGCCTTGCTATTTGCTTTTGAGCCAAATTAACTAACTAACTAACTAACATACGCAAGTTCACATAATCTTCATATTCGCACACGTTTACCAACACACACACGTCACACATCCTCACACGCACACACATACTTGTTGTCTTTTTGCCACCCTTGTCTCCAATCACATCCTTCTTCCTGGTCAGTTCAAAATCTGCCACTGTTAATCCAGACATGTTTTTTTACCCCTCTCCATCTCTTTTCCTCTCCTCACATCTTTTTATAGAGTATAGGCTCGAAATGTCAAAGACATTTCCATTTTTCCAGCGCGTCAAACTAAAACTTATATATATAAGGCGCAGGAGTGGCTGTGTGGTAAGTAGCTTGCTAACCAACCACATGGTTCCGGGTTCAGTCCCACTGCGTGGCATCTTGGGCAAGTGTCTTCTGCTATAGCCCCGGACCGACCAATGTCTTGTGAGTGGATTTGGTAGACGGAAACTGAAAGAAGCCTGTCGTATATATGTGTGTATATATATATGTATGTGTGTGTTTGTGTGTCTGTGTTTGGCCCCCTAGCATTGCTTGACAACCGATGCTGGAGTGTTTACGTCCCCGTTACTTAGCGGTTCGGCAAAAAAGAGACCGATAGAATAAGTACTAGGCTTACAAAGAATAAGTCCCGGGGTCGATTTGCTCGACTAAAGGCGGTGCTCCAGCATGGCCGCAGTCAAAATGACTGAAACAAGTAAAAGAGAGTAAAAGATATATATATATATATCATCATCATCGTCGTTTAACGTCCGCTTTCCATGCTAGCATGGGTTGGACGGTTCAACTGGGGTCTGGGGAGCCCGAAGGCTGCACCAGACCAGTCAGATCTGGCAGTGTTTCTCCAGCTGGATGCGCCCTTCATAACGGAACCACTCGAGAGTGTAGTGGGTGATTTTATGTGCCACCGACACAGGTGCCAGACGAGGCTGGCGAACAGCCACGCTCGGATGGTGTTTTTTATGTGCCACCGACACAGGTGCCAGACGTGGCTGGCAGACGGCCACGCTCGGATGGTGTTTTTTATGTGCCACCGACACAGGTGCCAGACGAGTCTGCGAACGGCCACGCTCGGATGGTGTTTTTTATGTGCCACGACACAGGTGCCAGACGAGGCTGGCAGACGGCCACGCTCGGATGGTGTTTTTTATGTGCCACCGACACAGGTGCCAGACGAGTCTGGCGAACGGCCACGCTCGGATGGTGTTTTTTATGTCCACCGACACAGGCCAAACGAGCTGGCAGACGGCCACGCTCGGATGGTGTTTTTTATGTGCCACCGACACAAGTGCCAGACGAGGCTGTGCTATTCTGTGGTGCTGAGATTAACAAAAAAAAAAGTACCCCATCTAATGAGAGGTAAATATTATTTAAGAAACGCAATGTGTTTTCATGTGCTGAGAACATGATTATGCCATATGGGCAGTGTCTGATGATTGTACTGGGACACAGGCGTGTTATAAAGCAATGTTTGCCATTTCAGCACATGAAACTAATAGTAGCCCATAAAAACACATATTGTATTTATATAATATATGTATGTATGTATACAATGGGCTTCTTTCAGTTTCCATCTACCAAATCCACTCACAAGGCCTAAGGCTAGAGTAGAAGACACTTGCCCAATGTTCCACATATCTCTCATCCCTTGAGATTTGATAAAATTTGAACCAAACAAATAATGCTGGGGTCAATATGATTGACTCCACCCTCTCTTCAGAATTTATGACTTTGCACCAAAGTTAGAAATTGTTCTTATTATTTTACATTGAAGACTGTGTTTTGGGATTTGTTTGTTCCACATTCCTGGTGAGAATATGAAGAGAGTGTAATAGAGAGGTATCAGCTATTTTAGGTTTTAGGTGTGCGTATACGGCGGTGAGATGGCAGAAACGTTAGCACGCCGGGCGAAATGCTTAGCGGTATTTCGTCTGCGTTAGTTACGTTGTGAGTTCAAATTCCGCCGAGGTCAACTTTGCCTTTCATCCTTTCGGGGTTGATAAATTAAGTAGCAGTTACGCACTGGGGTCGATGTAATCGACTTAATACCTATGTCTGTCCTTGTTTGTCCCCTCTATGTTTAGCCCCTTGTGGGTAATAAAGAAATAGGTATCAGCTATTAGTTTCAGTGAGATTTGGACAAGTCACTGAAATATATGGAATTTTCAATAAGATTTTCTTTCAATTATTTCTTTTGTTTATTTCAGAAATTCACCATGCATCCTGGAAGCACCCCTCACAATGTGAGTAGTGTGCTGAGCTTCCAGCAAGCCACATCTACCAATCTCCAATTGGCATGCAGCACACAAAGATATCCGTTACATGGAGGAATATCCAAAGGTAGATGTACTCTCAATCTGTTTTGTTTCTTTCTCAAAGAAGATTCTTTTTTATTCTTTTCTTTTTTGTTAGGTCTAATACCCCTCTCCCCCACCATTTCCTCCTAGTTTTTAGATATTTTGGCTTTGGGTGACTCCACCCTGTATCATCTCTTGTGAAAGGTAGGAGAGTCCAGTTTGCTGGACATTGTTGTAGAGCTGCAAAAGAAGTAATTTCTACTCTTCTCCTCTGGAAGCCATCTACTCGCAATACCAGAGGGCGCACACTCTCCTATCCTGATGTAATCTCCAGGGATACAGACATCCAGCAATAGGACCTCCGTAATGCCATGATGGACCGTGAAGTCTGGCGGTAGCATGGTAAATTCCATTGTCTCGACCACGGTCGAACAATGATGATGATGATGACTCCACCCTTTTCAATACCACCACTGCCACCATCAGCTCTTTGAGTATCTTCTCATGTCAGTTACTCTCTAACAATCATTTTGACTAGATTCACAACTACTGTTTGTTCCTTTTCTTTTGCTGAGCTACTTGGCAACCCCACAGGAGCTGGTGCCATGTACTTGCACCCATCGTGGCATCTTGTGAAAAAGCACTGGTGCCAGTGTCACATAAATAGCAACCAGTCCATTCTGGGGCATCCAGACATAGAAATCATTGCTAAAACAGACTATTGGAGTCTGGTGCAGCTCTCCAGCCTTGCCATTTACTGTCAAAACCATCCAACCCATGCCAGCATGGAAAATAGACATTAAACGGTAATGATGATGAAGGGCGGCGAGCTGGCAGAAACGTTAGCACACCAGGCGAAATGCTTAGCGGTATTTCGTCTGCGTTACGTTGTGAGTTCAAATTCTGCCGAGGTCGACTTTGCCTTTCATCCTTTCGGGGTCGATAAATTAAGTAGCAGTTACGCACTGGGGTCGATGTAATCGACTTAATACCTATGTCTGTCCTTGTTTGTCCCCTCTGTGTTTAGCCCCTTGTGGGTAATAAAGAAATAGGTAATGATGATGAAGATACAGATGTTCTTGCTGGCTATTGACCTCATCAAATCCCTCTCTCTGAATGGGCTTGTCTCTCCTCCGATTCACTTACTTAAAAACAAAAAAAGGGCAATTCTTATCCCTTATTCACCTGTCTTTACCAGATTCCCGCAAGTGTGATAACTGATTCTCTCCCAAAACAGAAAAATAATTCTGTTAGAATAGGTTTTTTGCAATCCTATCAGAGATGACTCTGATTGCTTGATTGAATCAAACCGCAGAATACCACTGGTATTTATGAAAACGGAGGAAATTGACGTCTGTTATATTGAAATTCACAACTTCAAAGACCAATACTAAACACCACATACCATTTCTGATGCTTGAGTGAACTAATAATAATAATAATAATGATAATTCTTTGTAATTTTGGATAAGGCTTAGTCAATTCTTGCTGCCAGTGTTTGGCTGGCACTTTGTTTTATTGACTTTGGAGGAGCGAAAGGCAAAGTTGGCTTTGTACTCAGCTGGTACTTATTTTATTCAGATCTTGCTGAGGTTGCCTTGCATTCCATCCTTTCAAGGTTGACAGGAATGAAGTACCACTTAAGTACTGGGATCAACAATTTTAACTAACCTCATCCTCTGAAAATTGCTGGTTTTTGTGCCTTAATTAGAAATTGTTATTATTATTATTATGGAGACAAGCTGGCAGAATCATTAGCATGCTGAACAAATGCTTAGCGCCATTTTGTCCATCTTTATGTTCTGAGTTCAAATTCTGCCAAGGCCAATTTGACCTTTCATCCTTCCAAGGTTGATAAAATAAGTACCAGTTGTGTACTGGGGTCGATTCAATTGACTATGCTCCCCCCTCCACCCCAAATTTCAGGCCTTGTGCCTACAGTAGAAAGGATGGCAGCGAGCTGGCAGAATTGTTAGCATGCTGGACCGAATGCTTAATAGTATTTCACCCATTGCTACAGTCTGAGTTCAAATTCCGATGCCAACTTTGCTTTTCATCCTTTTGGGGGTCAATAAATTAATTACCAATGAAACATGGGAGGTCGACATAATCAACAAGTCCCCTGCCCACATTTGAGGCCTTGTGCCTCCAGTAGAAATGATTATTATCATTGGTACCAGTGCCGGTGGCACATAAGAAAACCATCCGAACGTGGTCGTAGCCAGTATCGCATCGACTGGCCTCCGTGCTGTGGGCACGTAACAAACACCATCCGATCATGGCCGTTCGCCAGCCTCGTCTGGCACCTGTGTCGGTGGCACATAAAAAAACACCATCCGTGCGTGGCCGTCTGCCAGCCTCGTGTGGCACATAAAAAACACCATCCGAGCGTGGCCGTCTGCCAGCCTCGTCTGGCACCTGTGTCGGTGGCACATAAAATCACCCACTACACTCTCGGAGTGGTTGGTGTTAGGAAGGGCATCCAGCTGTAGAAACACTGCCAGATCTGACTGGCCTGGTGCAACTTTCGGGCTTGCCAGACCCCAGTTGAACCGTCCAACCCATGCTAGCATGGAAAGCGGACGTTAAACGATGATGATGATTATTATCATTATTAAGGCCGTGTTAGCATGCCAGGCAAAATGCTTTGTGGCAATTTGTCTGTCTTTATGTTCTGAGTTCAAATTCTGCTCAGGCTGACTTTTCCTTTCATTCATTCGGAGTTGATAAAATAAGTATCAGTCGATGTAATTGACTGTCCCTCTTCCTGCCAATATTCAGGCCATATAATAAAAAGGGTTATAACCATTACCAAAATTAATACAAACATGAACACAGATAAAAATGAAAAAACTTCCAACGATTAGAGAGGAGAGTGCTGTCCGATAGCAAGTTTTATGAAAGGTGGGTGAATTGTGCGAGACTGGCCAGTATAAATGGACCAGTTCTCAGGTTTCGCCTGTGATTCAAATGGGTAATATAAAAGGAGAAAAAAGGGACTCTCTACCCCCCTTTTTTGACCAGGCTCTCGTTGGCTTTTGTGGGGTTTTTTCCACCAGGAACCTTTCGTAACGACTCCCCCTTTTGGGAGTTTTTCGTTGTTATATAATTATTGTTATACAGTTGTTTACACGGATTTTTTAAAAACGGACAAAACCCTTTGTAACCTTCCGTCCTGTTATGTCCCTTTATGTTTTCAAATCATGTGTGTCAGCCCTTGTGGCCAATAAAAAGAATAAATTATTATTATTGTCTGTTTTTGTTTTTCAGATGGTAAAGTTTGTTGGCTATACAGTGGCTCCATACTTGAGGTGGTATCTTGTAACACAAGGAATTGCCTGGCAGCCTGGAATTTTGGTAATTTTTCACATGATGCTGAAACCATTATTCAATGTGTGAGTGAATTCTGGACTGGTGATTCTTTGAAACTGTTGGTTGGTTTGAAAACCGGTTCCACCAGCAGTAATGGTCTGCTGTGTGTGCTCCATATTGGCCTCTCAAAAGTGGTAAAAGCTATTGAAATCCCTTTCCCGGTAAGTTCCTTTTTTTAATTTTTTTTTCAGTTTCTTCAATCTGTAGGGTCTCGTAGGGATTTTTGTTGTTGGTTAATAGGTAGAATCATTTAAACCAGTCATATCCGGCCCAAATATTCCATGGCCACGGTCTAATGACTGAAACTGTGATGAGAGAAAAGTCAGGCCCAAGAGAGGAATTAAATGTGGTAGGCAGGAGAGGAGGGTGCATTGGTTTGGACGTGATGCATATGAATGAAGACAGCTGTTGGGGCCAAAGCAGAACCCTAACCCCTCCTCCTTCAACAAATCCAGCATCTCACATCTACTCTTCAGTGTCGTTCTAAAACTATTTACAGTCACAGCATTGAACTCTCTAAAGCTACAAGATAATGCATGATTCATTCAAAATAATTTGAATAAATAAGTATTACATTTGGTAAGAGTAATCTGAAGGGTTAAGGGAATGGGCTAGAGTTGATTTAATCAACCTCAGTACACCACTGGTACTTATTTGGCCTTCAAGGCTGAGAGAGAAAGGTAATCTCCCTTGGATTTTTGACTCGGGGGGCATAAAGGAGTGCAATTAAGTATTGATTTTAAATGCTGGCAAAAGGCTGGTATTTTCGAGGTGGGGAGGGGGGTAAGTTGATTACATTGACCCCCAGTGCTTAACTGGTACTTATTTTATTGACCCCAAAAAGATGAAAGGCAATGTCAACCTTGGCTGAATTTGAACTCAAAACGTGTTGACTAATGAAATGCTGCTAAGCGTTTCTCCCTGATTGCTAACGATTCTGTTAGCTTGTTGTCTTGATCCAACTAAATATTGCTTAGCATTTTAGCTTCACTGATTCTGTCAGTATCCAATAATAATTAGAATTTTAGCACAAGACCAGCAATTTTAATCATCATCATCATCATTTAACGTCCGTTCTCCATTCTAGCATGGGTTGGACGGTTCGACCGGGGATCTGGGAAGCCAGAAGGCTGCACCAGGCTCCAGTTTTGTCTGGCAATGTTTCTACAGCTGGATGCCCTTCCTCACGCCAACCACTCCGTGAGTGTAGTGGGTGCTTTTTATGTGCCACCTGCACAGATGCCAGGCGAAGCTGGCAACGGCCACGGTCGGATTGGTGTATTTTACGTGCCACCGGCATGGAAGCCAGTCGAGGCGGCGCTGGCATCGGCCACGAGTCGGATAAAGGAGGAAAATCGATTACATCAACCCCACCCCACAGCCCCGTGCTCAACTAGTATTTATCTTATTAGCCTCAAAAAGGATGAGAAGCAAAGTCGACCTCGGTGGAATTTGAACTCAGAATGTGTTTTGCGTCGACTTTATGGCTCCTGGGCATCTTTGAAAAATCTTAGGTCAGAGGTAATGTTCTCCCATTGATTCGGAACTGTCTTCTTTTAATAAAACCTCATTAGCGTTTGTTTCAATTTTTTCAGGTTACAAGTGTTGAATGTGTAACGAGTTTACTTGGTAACGACTTCCTCGTTTGGTCATTCAGTGAACAACTCAGTTGCTTTTATGGCATCATTGCTGCCGGAACCGAAGGTGGACATGTTTATTTAATTGGTGAGTTTTTAGGAATTTACTTCTCCGTTCACTTACAAACTTCAAATTCTAATCATTCTACAGTTTTTCCTTTTTTTTTTCTTTTAAAGCTGTTTTATGTTCCTTGTCTGGCCCCCGTGTTGGTGGCACGTAAAAGCACCATCCGTTCGTGTCCGTTTGCCAGCCTCGCCTGGCCCCGTGCCGGTGACACGTAAAAGCACCATCCGTTCATGGCCATTTGCCAGCTCTGTCTGGCACCTGTGCGGGTGGCACGTAAAAAGCACCCACTACACTCACGGAGTGGTTGGCGTTAGGAAGGGCATCCAGCCGTAGAAACACTGCCAGATCTGACTGGGCCTGACGAAGCCTTCCAGCTTCACAGACCCCAGTTGAACCATCCAACCCATGCTAGCATGGAGAACGGACGCTAAATGATGATGATGATCATAGTGGTTCTTTAGCCCAAGGTCAGCTCCGTTTAATCCCACCTGTATCCAAATGCATTCCTGTCCTTTATTGAGGACACACTGTATCTAGGACTACAACATACAATGTTGACTTCCTTTTCTTTAAGATGGTAGAATGGGATTTGAGTAAGAGTTACCGTCTTTCTTCAGCACTTCAACCTCACACTCCTCACTCTCTTTGGCGAGCTGGCAGAATCGTTAGCATGCCGGGCGAAATGCTTTGCGGTATTTCGTCTGCCGTTACGTTGTGAGTTCAAATTCCGCCGAGGTTGACTTTGCCTTTCATCCTTTCGGGGTCGATAAATTAAGTACCAGTTACACACTGGGGTCAATATGATCGACTTAATACCTATGTCTGTCCTTGTTTGTCCCCTCTGTGTTTAGCCCTTTGTGGGTAATAAAGAAATAGGTATTTCGTCTGTCTTTACGTTCTGAGTTCAAATTCCGCCGAGGTCGACTTTGCCTTTCATCCTTTCGGGGTCGATAAATTAAGTACCAGTTATGCACTGGGGTCGATGTAATTGACTTAATACCTATGTCTGTCCTTGTTTGTCCCCTTTGTGTTTAGCCCTTTGTGGGTAATAATGAAATAGGTATTTCGTCTGTCTTTACGTTCTGAGTTCAAATTCCGCCGAGGTCGACTTTGCCTTTCATCCTTTCGGGGTCGATAAATTAAGTACCAGTTATGCACTGGGGTCGATGTAATTGACTTAATACCTATGTCTGTTCTTGTTTGTCCCCTCTGTGTTTAGCCCTTTGTGGGTAATAAAGAAATAGGTATTTCGTCTGTCTTTACGTTCTGAGTTCAAATTCCGCCGAGGTCGACTTTGCCTTTCATCCTTTCGGGGTCGATAAATTAAGTACCAGTTACGCACTGGGGTCGATGTAATCGACTTAATACCTATGTCTGTCCTTGTTTGTCCCCTCTGTGTTTAGCCCCTTGTGGGTAATAAAGAAATAGGTACTCTTTGTCTATCTGTTTCTCCCCCTCTCTCTCTCTCTCTCTCTGTTTCTTTGTCTGTCTGTCTCTCTGTCTTTCTTCCTCAAAGTCAAATTCTTCTAATAAAAGCCATTTTCTTTCAGATATGTGTTTAGATACCTATGATTTGTCTGACGAGACATTCCCCAACAGCTTGTATTACATCACACCTGAAACAGATGCCGTACAGGCCCGACATGAAGCACTTTCTCAAAGACAGGTCCTCTCTATGGAATTGGGGAGTAAGTTGGCTTTTTTCTATTTGGTTTCCTCCCCCAGCCCATTTTCACCTCTTTCACTCTCAAAACAAGAAATGCAACTAGCTTCTAAAAACCTGATCTTTTCTTCAACAATCATATTTTTTACCCAGGTCCTTTTTTTTTTTGTAGTTTCATGCATCTCGTACACTCTCACTTAATATATGAACGTGTGTGTGTGTGTATGTATATATATATGTATATATATGTATATATATATGTATATATACATATACATGTATATATATGTGTATATACATATATATATGTATATACACTGATGTTTATAGTGGCCCTTTCAGACATGCCTTCTGTTGCTACGATGACCACCCTTGCTAGCTATGCAGATGACACAAAAGTCTCCCACGCAATACAAAACCCTGAAAATATTGCGCATCTGCAACAGGAGTTGGACACGATATACAGGTGGGCTGAGGACAACAACATGCAGTTTAATGCAGGTAAGTTCCAGGCCCTGCACTACTGGCACACAAAGGTAAACGACGTGCAGACTGGATACACTGGCCCAGGAAGAATTGCAATCCCTGAGTAAAAATCAGTGCGTGACCTGGGCATTGACATGAGCAATGATGCATCTTTCCAAGTGCATATTGCTAATCTGGTGATAAAATGCAGACGGCTAGCTGGATGGATTCTCCGAACTTTCAGAACAAGAGAGAAGGAGACACTGATGGACCTATGGAAAACATTCGTCCTCAGCCGCTTGAACTACTGCTCCCAACTGTGGTCACCACACAATATAAAACTAACAGCAGAACTCGAAGCAATTCAGAGAAGCTACACAAAGAAAATCGTCTCAATGCAAAATATCAACTACTGGGAAAGACTGAAGGTATTAAACCTCTTCTCCCTACAGCGGATGCGAGAGAGATATGCGGTGATATACATCTGGAAAATCCTGGAGGGTCTTGTCCCAAACTTTGGCATTCAAAGTTACCCCAACCGCAGAACGGGGCGCCACTGCATGGTGCCAAGGATTCCAACATCACCATCAAAATACAGGTCCAGATACTGCAACAGCTTGGGTTTCAGAGGACCACAACTCTTTAGCATCCTCCCTAAATGCCTGAGAGACTTACATGGTGTGGATGTGGGTTTCTTTAAAACTAAACTGGATCTCTTCTTGTCGGGAGTCCCAGATGAACCTACCTCACGACAGGAGACGTGGATTCGGGCAGCAGCATCGAACTCCCTTGTTGATCAAGTGCCACGTATCAGAGGTGGATTCACAAATTAGTGTAGCTCATTCAGCGGTGGTGCCCCAGCATGGCCGTAGCCTTCGGGCTAAAACATTTTTAAGGATATATATATGTGTGTGTATATATATATGTATATATATATATATATGTATAAATTATATATAAAGAAATACACAAAGGGACGAACACAGAAAACAGACGGGTCATTCGAAGCCTTTAATCTACAGTCAGAAACCGGATCATCATAGCAAATTTCGGCTGATTAATTCTGATATTTGCTCCAACGCGGCCAGCCCCAAGGAAAAACTAAGCTGTGAGCATTAGATTTCTTGGAAAAAGGAACAAATGTAAACGCAACAAGGACAGAAAAATGGACGAAGCCACACGAATATAAATACAAAAAACGAACACAAAAATAAAAATAAAAATGGTAATAACAGCAGGTGTCTTACGACTTTAGACAAATTGAGACAAATATAACTTATCTACCAGGCGTGTTTGGAAAAAATTGCCTTTTCTGCAGACGGGGAACGATGTTGAGTGGGCTGCGGTCACCAACGAAATGGCTTGTTAAGCAGCAGGTCACAAGAGGGTAGAGAAAGAGAAAGAAGGAATTAAAGAGGGTGGAAGACAGAGGGCGCCAAGGATATATCTATGTGTATATATATATATGTGTGTATATATATATATATATATGTATATATATATATCGTTTCATAAGATTAATTAATTTATATTATTTTAAATATATATCAAAATTATTAAAAAAAGATAATTAGTATAACACTACGATCGTTTCATGGCTGTCCAATTCGTAAAAATTCGAGTTACAGTCATTCTTCAGGTGATTGAAATATCTAAAATATAATCAGAAATATTTAAACAATATTTTTAAGATATAAATAATATATATAATATAATAATTTTACTTATAATAAACTCTATTATCAAACTAGGACATAGAACTTAACAATTATGATTATATCCAAATCGACTGTATATATATGTATATATATATATATATATATGTATGTATATGTATATATAGTCACCTTTGTATGTGCAATGTCAGTGTGCATGTATAATAGTGTAAGCATCTTGAGAGAAAAGGTGGACATTTTGATGCCCTTCCCGACATCAACCACTTTACAGTGGACTGGGGGATTTGTATGTGGCACCAACACCAGCAGGGTCACCGAGTAACTTGCAAGACAAAACCCCTTTAGCTGGGGGTGGGGCATAGTATTGAGGTGGAACTTGGTGCCAGTTGATGAAAATTCCATTCCAGTCATTTGTAGATTAATTGTAATTTTTTCTGTTTTCTTTTCTTTTGATATATTTCCTTCATTTTCTTGTCTTTCAGCTGAGGCTTTTAGTGATGATGACCTGTTTAATTACCAAGGGAATGATGAAAACGTTGTCAAGCAATTCAATACAGGTGGGTTGGGGTTGTGCTTGTTTCTTCTCCTTTGTCCTTCTTCCTTATTGCTTTCTTTTGTCTTCTTCCAGTTCCTCTTCCTTCTCCTCATGTTCTTTCCTCTCTCTCTTCCTGCTTCTCCCCCTTCCATATCTTATTTCCTCGTCTCTTAAAAGTCTTTGGCACCTGTGTCGGTGGCACGTAAAAAAACACCATCCGAGCGTGGCCGTTCGCCAGCCTTGTCTGGCACCTGTGTCGGTGGCACATAAAATCACCCACTACACTCTCGGAGTGGTTGGCGTTAGGAAGGGCATCCAGCTGTCGAAACACTACCAGATCTGACTGGCCTGGTGCAGCCTTCGGGCTCCCCAGACCCCAGTTGAACCGTCCAACCCATGCTAGCATGGAAAGCGGACGTTAAACGATGATGATGATGATGATCTCACTCCCACACCGATATTTTCATGGTGATGATGGTGGTTGTCTAGCCCTTAAATATTTAAACTGGCCTCATCCATCCCAAATATTCTACTTGTTTTTATGTTCAAACCAGACAGATCCTGCCTCTCACACCTACCCTACAATGTTTTTGCAAAAGTAAAACAGTCACTTCACCGAACTCTGAAAGCTACAAGATAATCCATGATTAATTGAAAACAATGCAAAGAAATAAGCAATACATTTGACAGAGTGATCTGAATGCCAAAGGGTTAAACAGGCCATATCCAGTTCTGACCTCTCACACCCACCCTACAATGTCATTCTAAAAATAAACAATATAGGCGCAGGAGTGGCTGTGTGGTAAGTAGCTTGTCTACCAACCACATGGTTCCGGGTTCAGTCCCACTGCGTGGCACCTTGGGCAAGTGTCTTCTACTATAGCCTCGGGCCGACCAAAGCCTTGTGAGTGGATTTGGTAGACGGAAACTGAAAGAAGCCTGTCGTATATATATATATATATATATATATGTATGTTTGTGTGTCTGTGTTTGTCCCCCTAGCATTGCTTGACAACCGATGCTGGTGTGTTTATGTCCCCGTCACTTAGCGGTTCGGCAAAAGAGAACGATAGAATAAGTACTGGGCTTCCAAAAAAAAGAATAAGTCCCTGGGTAGAGTTGCTCGATTAAAGGCGGTGCTCCAGCATGGCCGCAGTCAAATGACTGAAACGAGTAAAAGAGTAAAAGAGAGTAAATCACATCATTGAAATCTCAATGCTATGACATATGCCGGATTAGAGTAATCTGGATGTGAAAGGATTAACCCCATTCCTGATCCTGCATAGCCTTCATCAGACATTCCAGTTGTAACCTATTTTTTCAAACTATTTGAGATATAAAATGTAATTTGTAAAAGCTCTGGTTGCTATTTCCAGCATGTTGTATAACCACATATTGGCTTGTTATCATTTGATTATGATGATGATGATGTTTCTTTATTTCAGATGATATATGTGTAACTTGTCTCAAATATATGTCACGCAATGGCCTCTTGGCAGTTGGTTTTAGTTTTGGATGTTTCCAGTTGTGGCGGCTTGCAGTGCCATTCTTGGAGTAAGTATCTTTCTGGAATGCTCTCTCTATCCCTCTCTCTCTCTTCCTCTTTCCCTACCACTTCATGTCCATATCTATATATATAAAACTGTAGTTGTGTGAGTGTCTGTCCCCTTCGATTTAGATTCCTAACTACTCCCACATTTTGCGGTGCAGTTTAACCAAATTCGGGTATCTTATAGTTGTGATTCATATCGAGCCCATCTGGGTATTAGCGCACGTCTACGATGAGTCTACGATTTTAAAAATAATTTAACATCATTTTTTATTCCATTTTAATGCATAATTTTTCGTGTCGATGGTGGCGGAGTTGGCGTCCATGGTCACACCTGCACCTGTTTGCTTCTCTCCCTTCTTCCCTCCCTCGTGAAGCTGTGGGGAAGGGAGTGTAAGGAAATCAACGTCGTAAAGCGTTGTCAAGGAGACCAGCGTTCTTTTAGAACAACGACTTCATGGCTTGAAGACACCAAAACAGAAATGGCTAAGAAAGCCCGAATTGGCATCTATAAGGGAAGTAACTCTCTAAAAATGCTTATATAGTTATTTCCCTTACAAACCCGAGCAATGCCGGGCGATACTGCTAGTTAGTGTTAAAGGACAAAAACTTCATCCCAAGTCATGGACTCATAAGGCCAGTGGTGTATACATTCTCCTCCATAGATGGGACCCCACTTTGTTGCAGAGTTACCTTTGCGAGCAAGCGGACTGGAGCAGCATGAAATGAAGTATTTTGCTCAAGAACACATCTCATAAAACCCAATCCAGGAATCAAAATCACAATCTTACGATCATGAGTCCAACACCCTAACCACTGAGCCATGTCTCTGTCTCTCTCTCTCTCTGGTCAGGTAGCCACGTACCTCCTCTGTAGCAAGACACCTGTTTCTGCCTCGGTCTCTGTCACACTCTCACCTTTCAGCATCTGACACGAGATCATCTCCTCCAATTCCTTGTCTTGTAAGTTACTTGGTGAACCTGCTGGTGTCACATAAAACGCATCCAGTCCACACTGTGAAGTGGTTGGCATTTGGAAGGGCATCCAATTGTAAAAACCATGCCAAAACTGACCTCGCCTGTGCTGGTGCCTCATAAAAAGGCACTTTGCCAAGTGGTTGGTTTTAGGAAGGGCATCCAGCCATAAAAACCGTAGCAAAACACACAGTAGCCTGTGGTAATCTTCTATCTAGCCAGCTCCTGTCAAACCGTCCTACCCATGGAAGACAGCTGTTAAATGGTTATGATGATGTTTCAATATTGTAAATTTATATCTTCTCAGAGCAAATATATTTACTTCTGGAAGTGTTTGTGTTTCTTCTGAATTAACATTTGAAGTTGAAACTGATGTTTCTAAACCAAAGAGGATAGAACCAATTCTATGAGGAACAAAAGAGGTTGAGGCCGTTCTTTAAAATTCTGTAAATTTTATTTGAATCTCCATGTATGTAGATGTGTGTGTGTGTGGACTGGGATTTGTGGCGATTTGCTCTACATGGTGAAACATGTCAAGCCAAGTGAAATTGTTGTCATCCATACAGGCTTGTCCTTTACAAGTGCCGGTGCCACATGTGTCAGTGCTGCATGATTGCACCTGTGCCAGTGACATGTAAAAGGCACCCAGCACACTCTGGGTGTGGTTGGTGTTAGGAAGAGCATCCAACCATAGAAAGCATGCCACAACAGACTATTTGGAGTCTGGACAGTCAAGCCATCCAACCCATGCCATCATGGAAAGTGGACGTTAACCAATGACGATAATGATATGAACAGAGTGCATAGGTGTATTAGATACAAGCCCAACTTCAGCAATATATTTTCAGATAAAAAAGAAAGTTCATAGAACATTCAAGCTTGTAATACATGTTCAACTTCTCATATAGGACCTCGGATGATTTTTGAAATGGTTTTTATTTTTTTTTTGTATTATTTGTTATTCTATTAAATATGGCATATATAATTTCTCTGACTATCCTGGAAACATCTGATGGCACCCAGACTGCATGGAACCCATCAAATTTGAGATTGCATTGTTAAACTAATATGGACTCTCATGTAGGCATTACCCTCTGCCCTGCTTTCATTAAATTTTAAAGCTGTAAATGTTTAAAATTTGCATTAAATTACTTTCCTAAATGATTTCCTCTACAGATCTGTTCCCAATCCTTTCCATTTTCAGATACAGTAGCCACGTAGATGACTCTGGAGATGCACCCATAACACATATTACTTACCAAGAGCCGGAAAACGATCCAAAGTTTTTCACTTACATTTGGGTCGCCCGTGGACTCCAAGCTTTCGCTTCTGAGTGAGTAATACTAGTTTTATTAATTGACTTTGCCTTTCATCCTTTCGGGGTCAATAAAATAAGTAGCAGTTAAGCATTGGGGTCAGTGTAATTGACTAGCCCCCTCCTCCAAATTTCAGTGCCCATAGTAGAAAGGATTATTATTATATGTGATCAATGCCAGGCCTGTCTGACTGGCTCCTGTGCCAGTGGCACGTAAAAAGCACCCAACACACTGTGTTTGGCATTAGGAAGGGCATCCAGCTGTAGATCAGACTGGTGCCTGGTGCATTCACAAAGACAGTCACAAACACCCACACAAGCAATTTACATTGTTTGGATCAATACAGATATGAGCATGAGACTTATTAAACCAGCTTATGGCCTAACTGAGAAATCTGAATTTGGGCAATGGTGGTTTGCAGGAACATTGGTGTATACGTGTGTGCAAGCAGGGTTGTGTGTAAAGGAGTCTAGGACTTTTACCTTCATGAACAATTACCCCTGGGGGACAACAGATGAGGATATGAAACTTCTTAGTATATCAGAGAGAGGGTAATTAACCAAGTGGGGGTAGTTGTCCTGATACGGGGTTAAGAAGCTTGCTTTGCAGTTAAATGGTCCAGTGTCACTGTATGGCACCTTGGGCAAGTGTCTTCTGCTATAACACCAAGCCAACCAAAGCCTTTAAATAGATTTGGTAGATGGAAACTGAACGAAGCCTGTCGTGTCTTTGTGATGGTGCTTCACCACTATTTGACGACTGGTCTTGGTGTGTTTACATCCCTGTAACTTAGCAGTTTGGCAAGAGAGAGCGATAGGATAAGTAGCACACTTAAAAACATTGGGATCAAGGCAGTGCCCCAGCATGGTCGCAGTCTGATGACTGGAACAAGTAAAAGATAAAAGACACAGTAATTCATATATTATAATAGTATTGTATATATAGTGTGTGTATGTATATATTATGTATGTATGTGTGTGTGTATATATATATATGTATGTATGTAAGAACTTACTGTGGACAAAAATAAAAAAAAAAAATACACAGTGGCTGTGTGGTAAGTAGCTTGCTAACCAACCACATGGTTCCGGGTTCAATCCCACTGCGTGGCACCTTGGGCAAGAGTCTTCTGCTATAGCCCCGGGCCGACCAATGCCTTGTGAGTGGATTTGGTAGACATAAACTGAAAGAAGCCTGTCGTATATATGTATATATATGTATATGTATGTGTGTTTGTGTGTCTGTGTTTGTCCCCCTAGCATTGCTTGACAACCGATGCTAGTGTGTTTACGTCCCCGTTACTTAGCGGTTTGGCAAAAGAGACTGTTAGAATAAGTACTGGGCTTACAAAGAATAAGTCCCGGGGTCGATTTTCTTGACTAAAGGCGGTGCTCCAGCATGGCCGCAGTCAAATGACTGAAACAAGTAAAAGAGTAAAAGAGAGTATGTGTGTGTGTGTGTATATATATATATATGTATGTATGTAAGAACTTACTGTGGACAAAAATAAATTTTAAAAAATACTCGTACTCGATTCAGTTATTTTGACTGCAGCCATGCTGGAGCACCGGCTTTAGTCGAACAGATTGACCCCAGGACTTATTCTTTCTAAACCTAGTACATATTCTATCGGTCTCTTTTGTTGAACTATTAAGTTATGGGGGATGTAAACACACCAACATCAGTTGTTAAGCGATGGTAGGGGGATAAACATGCACACACACACACACACCACACACACACACACACATAATGCAAATGAGAAAAGGGAGAGAATATACAATCGTTAAACATCAGCCAGTAAATATTCAATTATATCTATTTATCAACTAATTACAAACATGTTTGTAATCATTTGATAAATAGATAGCCAGTCCTTGGTAGTATAGTGGTAAGTATCCCCGCCTGTCACGCGGGAGACCGGGGTTCTATTCCCCGCCGGGGAGGCTCATACTTTATGGCGCAGGAGTGGCTGTGTGGTAAGTAGCTTGTTTACCAACCACATGGTTCCGGGTTCAGTCCCACTGCGTGGCATCTTGGGCAAGTGTCTTCTGCTATAGCCTCGGGCCGACCAATGCCTTGTGAGTGGATTTGGTAGACGGAAACTGAAAGAAGCCTGTCGTATATATGTATATAAATATATATATGTATGTGTGTGCGTTTGTGTGTCTGTGTTTGTCCCCCTAGCATTGCTTGACAACCGATGCTGGTGTGTTTACGTCCCCGTTACTTAGCGGTTCGGCAAAAGAGACCGATGGAATAAGTACTGGGCTTACAAAAAGAATAAGTCCCGGGGTTGAGTTGCTCGATTAAAGGCGGTGCTCCAGCATGGCCGCAGTCAAATGACTGAAACAAGTAAAAGAGTAAATAGATATAATTGAATATTTACTGGCTGATGTTTACTGATTGTATATTCTCTCCATTTTCTTATTTGCGTTATAAATCCTGGGTAAATTTCTAATTTACCCCCACCCATATCTAATTGCGATATTGCTATGCAATAGGAAGCACTTGGTTATAAATACTTGGGTACACATCAAGTAGTACATAGGATATTTAATAGCTCTTGGATGGTTTCTTAACCTCTAACTCATACAGAAATATACATAGTTCAAATTTACAGAAAACAAACCACGAAGACAGGTGAGGGAACAACAAAGCAGGTATATTAGTTTGACATTTCATTTCATTTCATTTGAGTTTGAGTCCATGCTCAGGCCAAGTCGAAGACTCCACCCTCAGAGTCTGGTGTGGTTGCCAGGTTGTATTCTCTGTTTAATTTTGACATGTGTAGGAGCGAGTTTGAGTCAGTTTGTGCTCGTTGTGTATATCCTGGGAGATGGGGTTCATCTCTAATGGTGCTTAAGTATCTATCCAGTTGCAATTTGAATGATTCCACACTGCATCCTGATAGATTTCTGACATGTACCGGAATGGAGTTGAATAGTTGTGCTCCTTGAACCAACAGACTTGACTCTCGCAGGGTTTTTGCTGCCTGGCCAGCCTTTTTGTTGATTGGTGGTAGCTGGCAGCGTCTTCCGTGGCGCAGTGAGTGGTAGGTTTTGATACCAAAGTTTGGCACCTTTTGCTCTATCATTTTCCAATCAGGAAGGATGGGAAAGTCTTTGATGTTTTAAGCCTACACTCTTTGATCGGAGGCATATACAGTAATCCCTCGACTATCGTGGGTGTTTACGTTCCAAAACACCCCACGATAGGTGAAAATCCACAAATTAGGAACAGAACTCTTTTACTTGTTTCAGTCATTTGACTGCGGCCATGCTGGAGCACTGCCTTTAGTCGAAGAAATCGATCCAGGACTTATTCTTTGTAAGCCTAGTACTTATTCTATCGGTCTCTTTTGCCGAACCGCTAAGTTACAGTGACACAAACACACCAGCATCGGTTGTCAAGTGATGTTGGGGGGGCAAACACACACACACACACACATATATATATATACGACGGGCTTCTTTCAGTTTCCGTCTACCAAATCCACTCACAAGGCTTTGGTCAGCCCAAGGCTATAGTAGAAGACATTTGCCCAAGGTGCCACGCAGTAGGACTGAACCCGAAACCATGTGGTTAGTAAACAAGCTACTTACCACACAGCCACTCCTGCACCTATATTTTTAAAAATTATTTTTATAATTTGTATATATTTTGTTATAAATGCAAAATGACAACACACAGGAATCGACGTAAGCTTAAATAATAAACTGCAATATGGCAAGAGATTACAGCATATCAATGATATATATATATAATAATAAATATTAGGGAATAAATCCAAATTTACAGGGAAAAAATCAGATTTAGGATTAAATCCAATTTTATAGTAAAATATTATATAATATTAATTCGAGACAAAACCACTATTTTGCAAAACAAACAAGGAAAGACTTAATCAATACATAAAAATTTTTAATATAAAGAAATAAACCGCCACTACAATTGTTTCATAAATTAAAACAGATTAGGAGATCGAAAATCCACCTGACGAATGTCATTGAAGACATGAAACGATTGTAGTGGCGGTTTATTTCTTTATATTAAAAATTTTTATGTATTGATTAAGTCTTTCCTTGTTTGTTTTGCAAAATAGTGGTTTTGTCTCGAATTATATTATATATATATATATATATATATATATATATATATGACAAGCCTCACAGCTCCTCAGCATTGTATGAGTTAGAACCTCTAAACTTTACTTCTCAACCTGTTTTTGTTTTTTGTTGCAGCAATGGTTATGTGGCAAATATTTCTCTCTACCAACTCACTTTTAACAAGAGAGTGTGGCAAGCCAATGAGGAGTATTTCTATGAAGTGAGTGCAAATTTCTCCACATTTTTCTCATTTGTGTTGTTCTGTGCTTGCGTTCATATTTCTTTTTGCCTTTGTCCATTTTCCATCACCGCCCGCCCCGCCCCTCTTCTACCTTTAATCATCTCCACTAGTCACCTGTCTTCACCATCATTTCTCCCTCTTTGGATCTCTTTATTTTATTCCTGACAGACATGTTAGCATGCTGGACAAAATGCTGTTAAGCATTTTGTTCTGAGTTCAGGTTCTGTTGAGGTCAACTTTGCCTTTCATCCTTCTGAGGTTTATAAAATAAGTACCAGTTGAGGGGGTGCGGGGGGGTCAGTCAACTCTATCCCTCTCCTGAACATGCTGGTTTTGTGCCAAAATTTGAAATCATTATCAGGCTATGTCGGACCCCCCCCTGGCACCTGTGCAGGTGGCACGTAAAAAGCACCCACTACACTCGCGGAGTGGTTGGCGTTAGGAAGGGCATCCAGCCGTAGAAACTCTGCCAGATCAGACTGGAGCCTGGAGCAGCCCCTGGCTTCCCAGACCCTGGTCGAACCGTCCAACCTGTGCTAGCGCGGAAAACGGACGTTAAACGATGATGATGATGATGAGCTGACAGAATTGTTTGTACACCAGACAAAATGCTTAGTGGCAGTTTGTTTGTCTTTGTTTTGAGTTCAAATTCTGCTGAAGTTGACTATCCCTTTCGGGGTCAATGAAATAAATACCAGTTGAACACCAGGATCAATGTAAATGATTTCCTCACCCTTCAAAATTGCTGGCCTTGTGCCAAAATAAGAAAGGAACATTATTATTATAAGCAGCAAGCTAGCAGAATTGTTAGCACGCTGGGCAAAATACTTAGTGGTATTTCATTCATGTCTATGTTCTGAGTTCAAATTCCACCAAGGTCAGCTTTGCCTTTCACCCTTTAGGGGTCGATAAAGTAAGTACCAGTTGAGTACTGGGGGTCGATTAATCGACTAGCCCCCTCCACCAAAATTTCAGGACTTGTGCCTTTAGTAGAAAGGATTATTATTATAAGATAAAGACTGTCTTTGTTTGTTTGTTTTAGGAGATGACCTCTATTGGAATACGCTTGGAACATAACCTTTCCTGTGATCCTTTGATGCCCTCAAAGACATTTTCGAGTAATGTGATCAGTTGCTTTACCCTGGAGGATCCAGACTTTGTCCCCTCCCGAATCTTTGATGGCAGCCATGAAGAAGGTAAGAGATGTCTTGTAGTTTTAGTAATTGTTGTTGATGCTGTTATTGTATTGTCCTGGGTCAGCTCTAATCAGCATGATTTAATCAACAGCCTTGACCATCTCAACATTAAAAAAAATTCCTTTTATGTCTGATGATGTATTTTGGGTTGCATTATAAAATTGGGCCCTTTATTTTTTTTTTTATTTTTTTTTTTTTAGTTTTAAAGATGGTAATGTTTAATTGGAGAAAGTTGAATGTAATCCTTTTGTTACCATATTTCTATTTATAAATAGAGCTTTTGTTCCAATTAATTTTGAAAATAGTGAACAGGAGTGGCTGTGTGGTAAGTAGCTGGCTAACCAACCACATGCTTCTGGGTTCAGTCCCACTGCGTGGCATCTTGGGCAAGTGTCTTCTGCTATAGCCCCGGACCGACCAATGCCTTGTGAGTGGATTTGGTAGACGGAAACTGAAAGAAGCCTGTCGTATATATATATGTATGTGTGTCTGTGTTTGTTCCCCTAGCATTGCTTGACAACTGATGCTGGTGTGTTTACGTCCCCGTCACTTAGCGGTTCGGCAAAAGAGACCGATAGAATAAGTACTGGGCTTATAAAGAATAAGTCCCGGGGTCGATTTGCTCAATTAAAGGCGGTGCTCCAGCATGGCCGCAGTCAAATGACTGAAACAAACGAGTAATTTAAGTAAAATAACTTTGTCATTATTAAGCTGGCGTTTGGCACAAAATAGGAAATTTAGACAAAAGGTTTAAATTTTGATCACTTTAACCCTTTGGTTACCATACTTCTGTTGCTGTACACTGGTTTTGTTTCAATTCATTTTGAAAATAACAAAGAAGTTAGTGAAATAACATTGTTCGTTTTTAATCTGGTGTTTGGGACATAAACTAACATGAAATTTTGGGGAAAGGTTTTAATTTAGATTATTTTAAAGCAGGGAGACTGTCATAGAACCAGGAGGGGTGGTGTCATGTAGGTTGGTGTGAAGAGGGTTAACACTGGGTGAACTAGACTCGCCCACATCTGCTGAAAGTCTACATCAAAGCTTTGAGATTTTGATGAGGTAACTGTTAATTGTAAGAACGACATTGTAGGGTAGGTGTGAGGAGCTGGATCTGACTGGTTTGAAGGAAAGAGACGTGCAAAATGTATGATGTCCAGCTTAATAGAATAGGGAGTTTTATATAGGAGTTAGTCTTCTCCCAGAAAGATGCCTTGACAATGAATAGGGGTCCCTCACTCCCAGTGGGCTCTTTATGCCCTCAGACACCAACCTGAGTATTTTTACCTCCCCAACATACACACACACACACATATACAATCACATTTTACTAATAGGCGGTGAGCTGGCAGAAACGTTGGCGCGCCGGGCGAAATGCTTAGCGGTGTTTCGTCTGTCGTTACGTTCTGAGTTCAAATTCCGCCAAGGTCGACTTTGCCTTTCATCCTTCTGAGGTCGATTAAATAAGTACCAGTTACGCACTGGGGTCGATGTAATCGACTTAATCCGTTTGTCTGTCCTTGTTTGTCCCCTCTATGTTTAGCCCCTTGTGGGCAATAAAGAGATAAATCACATTTTACTAATATAATAAAATTCTTGATAATGTTTTCTTTTTTGCAACATGAAATCTCAAATTAATATATTTTTCAGAAATTCTGTTTCCAAATTCAAAATGGAATTTCTCTTTAACCCTTTCGTTACTGAATTTATTTTGAGATGCTCTGCGTTTCTTTTAATTACTTTAAATATAACAAAGAATTAAGTAAAATAACATCGTTATCATTAAGCTAGAGTTAGGGACATAAATTGCGACTAAGGTTTGGTGGAAGGTTTTAATTCAGAACTTTTGAAAACCAGACATTTGTACTAAAGAGCCAGAGCCGGTTTCAGCCGGGTTGGTAACGAAAGGGTTAAAGTAAACCAGAAATGTAAATTTTTCTTCAATAAAATTGAACCCTACAATCATGAAGATCCTAATTAATCAAATGAAAATGAATTTTTCTTTTCAGTTTGTTCCAGTCCTGACTTAAGCCTAAGTGTATTTGTGTGGAGGGCAATTGATGGCTCCAAGAATGGTACCACATCATACCATCTGAGTATATTCGATATGAATCGATGGTACCACTTACAAATGCCTTCTACCCTCAGGTAGCAGCTCTTTTTTTTTTATCTTTTTTTTTTGTTTCAAATTTTTCTCTTTAGTTTTTTTAAAATTCTTTCTCAATTTTCTTCATATTTACATTGTATTTTTCTTTCCATTCTTTTATTCGTTCTCTTTTCATCTGTTTTCTTATTCTTTTCTTTCACGTTTCCAAATTTCATTCTTTTCCTTATTCTACATTTGTATTTTTTAATTTTCTCTTTTTTTCAATTTTACATTTTTTTTTCTCATTTCACTTTTTCCTTTTGCAATTTTTCCTTTTTTTTCTATCTTTTACCCTCATTCTTTATTGTTTTTCTTTTTCATTCTTTCTTTTCCTCATCTTTTTTTATCTTTCCTTTCACCATATTTTCTTATAATTTCTCTTTATTCCATCCTTTTCCTTCATTATTAATCTCTTTTTTCTTTCTATTTCTTTTTACCTTTTCTTAAATTCTTTCCTTTCACATTTTTCTGTCTTCTTGATTTTTCTTTTCTTTTTACCACTTATTTTTGTAAATATTTTTTTGTTTTCTCTCAATGTTTTTTTTTTTTCTTTTCGTCCTTGATCAATCTTTCTGCAGGACTTTACGTAGCTCTGGTGTTTGTCCCTTCATGGCCTTTTGTTCCCTTGATGAAGTTGTTGACTCTACAGTTGATGATGAGCTTCTGGTAAGTGCTGCTGCTGCAGTGTTCACTGCTTCCTGTAATCTGGGGCAGAATCAGTAGAGCATCAGATGAAATATCTTGTGTTATCTGGTTATGTTCCTTCAACTTCAAGTTCATTTTGCCTCTTCACCTTCTGCAGTCAATAAAAATAAGTAGGGGCTGGACAAATGTGATTGACTCCATCTTAGATAGTGGTGCTCCAGTAGGACCACAGTCTAATGAGTGAAAACAGACTCTATGCACATATTTATGCAGCTGGTGCACATAATTATTAACTCTTAACACTATTGTACTGTACTGAACTGGACTAATTTGACCAGCCAGATCTGAAATGTATGACATCTTAACAATTGTACTAACCTTACTTACATTGATTTTAGAAAGAAGTAGTGCTTCTCTCTAATGTAAGGGAGTAAACCCTATTTCCATCTTCTTTCATTTATTTCTGTTCTGTGAAGGTAGCTGGGACCAATTTCCAACAACAGGCCATTAAGAACTGAGCTGCAGGCAAACCATTTTTTGAAAAGAAATTGCTTCTGTGTTTTTCTTTTAAGCCATCAAACTATTGTATATAATGTAGCTGTGGCTAGGTGATACTTGCTAGAAATAGCCGCAAGATCTCCCTCAAATTACCACTCCCATACACACATCATCATCATCAACAGGAAACTGATGTTAATTGGTGATGATGTGTGCATGGGAGTGGTAATTTGAGGGAGATTTTGCAGCTATTTCTAGCAAGTATCTCCTACAAAGGCTCCTATATTGACTAATGCACCTAGATTCTGGTGTCCAGTGGTCATTCTATGCCTTTCATATTTTTTACTGTTTTATATTGGAGCAAATATTATTTCCTGCTGGACACTGCTTAATGCTAAGCACCGAAATGTAAAGTAAGCGTTGAGGCTTGTGTTTTTTGTCCTGTGACCTCAGTTCTTGAATTTCACAGTCATCAAAGGGGTTGGGGGCTCAGCTGTGTTTTGGGTGGAGAACACAGGCATGGCTGTGTGGGTAAGAAGTTTGGATTGCAACCATGTGGGTTTGGGTTCAGTCCCACTGCATGGTACCTTCAGCAAGTGTCTTCTACTCTGGCTTTGACTAGATCAAAGCCTTGTGAATGGATTTAATTGACAGAAACGGAAAGAAGCTCATTTCGTGTGTTTGTATCTTGTTGACTTGAGAAAATGAGCTAATAGTATATTAATGTCACCATCCTTCAAGCCATGCTGTTTGCAGTGTTCCATGAAAACGTGTCTGGCCATTGAGCTGCTCATGTCCAAAGCACTAAGGGAAATAGTATCTTGTATAAAGGTGAGGGTTGGTGACAGATAGAGCTCCAGTTGCAGAAGTCTCGTCTCACCTTGAGAGGACAAGTAGATGCGAAATGTTGATGATGGTGATGGATTAAATAGTGGTGAGGGTGAAGACTTTGATAAAATATGAACAATTTGATTAGAAGAATTTTGGTTCCACTTATCAAAGAATTTTATCCTTTTTCCTTGTAGAATATTTATATAAACCCATCAACGGTTCGGAAATTTATTTGTGACCCCCTGGCTGCACAAGAGCAGTTTTTCTATCCCGCATCTCTTCAGTTTGGTGAGTATGGCTTAAAGTTTACTCTCATTACTTCAACTAATGGTCTGGGTTCTGTTTGTGACTTTCAGCTCTTTAAATGCTCCTATATATTTCCCCCACTTCCTTCCTGCAACCCCCATAAACCCAAACAATGCAGCTGTCTGTCCTTTTGGATTTGCACTAGACTTTGAAGATATACAATAAAAACATTTCTTTTTATTGCAATTTTATCAAAATATCCTCTTCTATCTATGTAGTTTTGAATTATTTCCTCTCTATCTGTCTGTCTATCTATCTATCTATATATGTGTGGTAAGTAGCTTGCTAACCAACCACACGGTTCCGGGTTCAGTCCCACTGCGTGGCATCTTGGGCAAGTGTCTTCTGCTATAGCCCCGGGCCGACCAATGCCTTGTGAGTGGATTTGGTAGACGGAAACTGAAAGAAGCCTGTCGTATATATGTATATATATTAATATATGTGTTAGTGTCTGTGTTTGTCCCCCTAGCATTGCTTGACAACCGATGCTGGTGTGTTTACGTCCCCGTCACTTAGCGGTTCGGCAAAAGAGACCGATAGAATAAGTACTGAGCTTACAAAGAATAAGTCCCGGGGTCGATTTGCTCGACTAAAGGCGGTGCTCCAGCATGGCCGCAGTCAAATGACTGAAACAAGTAAAAGAGTATATATATATATATATATATGCCCTCACCCATAAACCCACCCACACCTACTCCACCTTCTCTATCCCGCACCCATCCCCCACATACCTCACCTCTGCCTACCCACAACCCCCAGTCGAACCCACACCCCACCTGTGTTTTCCCCACGCTCGCCCCCCACCTCCCCACAACATCACACCACATTACACCATACAACATCACAACACACCACCCACACACCCATCCCCACATTTCCACACCCACCCACACATACATACATACACACGTCCAGAACACCAGCCCTCTTTCACACGCACATACATACTCTCTTATACACACACCTTTGTGTTGGGGGTCATCTTTACCTTGTTATCTCCCCTACTTTCCTCCTCCCGTCTGACCATTCTGTCCGAGTCAGACGCCATGATAAATCATTAGCCACTACACACATTTTTTTCTCTCCTTGTTTCTCTCCTTCTTTTGTCTGTGTCCCTTTCTGTGGGAGAGCGTAGGCTCGAAATGTAAAAGACTTTTTCTATTCCTGAGCGTTATACTAATACATCTGTTTGTTTTGTACACCACCTGTCTTTGTCTTTTGGTTTTTCGTAAACTTTCCCTATATATATATGTGTATATATATATATATATATATATATATATAAATAAAAGAGAGAGAGAGGAAGTGTTATTGATATATATATATATATATATATATATGTATATATATATATAAGAGAGAGAGAGGAAGTGTTATTGATATATATGTATATATAAATTTTTTTTGTTCAGTTATAAAAAAAACAATTTTGCATTGATCTGATGGGTTACTCTATATATTTCTAGAGTACATTATTCTTAAACAAGTATATTATTGATAGTGACTTTTAAGTTTTGGCCAGCTAAGCCATTAGCAGAGTGTAAGTGTCTGTTGAGAAAAAATTTTTCTGGGGTTTGTAGCAGCTGAATAGTAATTAGATTGGAGGGTGTTGTGGAGAAATTTTGTGTCAAAATTCTTGCTAATATTTTCTCATGTTTTACAGATGTTCTTTGTCTGATGGAAAGTGGTTTACTCAGTGCAAAATACCTTGGAATGCAGCGTCAGGTACCTTTGCTTTCTTATTTCCTATACCATTTTGTGTGTGTTGCCATGTGGTAAGGAGTTTGCTTCCCAACCACATGGTTCCGGGTTCAGTCCTATAATGTGTGGCACCTTAGAAGACAAGTGTCTTGTTCTATAGTCTCAGGCCAACCAAAGCCTTGTGAGTGGATTTGATAGATGGAAACTGAAAGAATCCCATCATGTATATATGTATGTGTGTGCGCACGTGCATCTCTGTATGTCTTCCACTAACATCTGACAACCAGTTATAGTGTATTTATGCCTCTGTAAAAGGGACTGATATAATAAACAGCAGGCTTTAAAAAAAGGAAGTAGTCCTGGGATTAATTTGTTCCCTTCAAGGCAATGTCACAGTCCAATGACTGACACCAGTAAAAGAAATATACATACATACAAACATGTTCAATATAATTCGAGGGAGATTCTGCTGCTATTTCTGTTGAGCACCTACACAAAGATTCTCTCATTAACCCCTTACCCAACAATTATTTTGAAAATAAATGTATTTTTTCAGACATATTTTTTAATTGTTTTATTTTACTATGTTTTGAATGGTGATTTCGAGGTATATTTCAAACCTTATTTATTATGAATTTTAATTCAATAATATTGATTTTAAATTACCGCTGTGGGCAGAAACTGAGTTAACCCGTTTTTAGACGAAGGAACTCGTTTGCTGTCGATTTTGGCGAGTCTATCTTTTGACGAGTTAACTCGCCAGAGATAGAAAAAAAACGATTTCGGTCAAAACGAATATATTCGTTTCTGCCGGGTAAGGGGTTAATCTGCTAAACAAAAATATGTAAAAAAAAAAAAAAATTTTTTTTATGTTTTAAAAACCAGTTTTTTGTTCTTGTTTTTTGAGAACAATTTCTTTGTCCCTTTCCTTCCAGCAGCACCCCTCTCCAAATCTAACACCCACTTCCTCCTTGGTGTGGTATATTTATAATTTAAAACTATTTTCTTTGTTGTGTATCCAGGTTTTGAACACCATCCAGAAGTTGGGTCCTTCCTGTTTGATCGAACCAACTGAAGTATACAAAATGTGTTTGTTTGTTGGTTTAGTACATCGATCCCAGGAGAATGCCCCACAGAGTTTCTCAATTGTGGTAAGAACTGCTTTCATCCATTTTCTACAACATTCACACTTATCTCCCCCTCAAACCATTTTAATGTTTCAGTTATGGAATATCAGCTTTTTGTGGGGTAATTAATTAAAAGTCTGCCTGTCTCGGTCAGTTGTGAACTTGTGAATTAGAATCATTCCATGTCGTCCTCATCCCCCACCTCACTTGACCAGGGCTGCAATCCAAGTAAGACAGAGATTTAGTTGCTGTTCACCAAAAAATTGGTTGAAGATTCTATTTTGTTGTGTTGAATTGTTTTGTTTTTTTTTTTCTTTCTATTTTTGTAGGGTTTCCAGAGAGAAGCTTTGCTTTCTTTGTGTCTGGAGTACCACATGGTAAACGTGATCCTGAAGTGTATCGATGAATGGGCTGAAGGAGGCAAGTATCGACTTATAACAAACAAAATTAATATTTCTTTTGAGAAAGCCATAAAGTTGTAAGGCTGGTTTGTACTCTCTCGTGAAATCCTTCTCTTGATGTGACTGCCTTTTGTCTCCATCAAGGTCTCTCAAGATAAGGCTCAGAGTTGATTCTGGTGAGATTTCACTAATGCAAGAGGATAAAATAGAAAAAGTGCAAAATATTTGACACTCTTGGATAGTCACCCATCTGAGACCATCCTCGGTCCTAGTTTTCAGTTATAAAATGACCTTAATTAAAACTCATCTTCAAGCATAGGCATGGTTGTGTGGTAAGAAGCTTACTTCCCGATGGCACGGTTCTGGGTTCAGTCCCTCTGCATGGCATCTTGGGCTAACCAAAGCCTTATGAGTGGATTTGGTAGATATATCAACATTATTCATTACTGATTAACATTCGTTTTCCATGCTGGCAATGGTTGGACGGTTTGACAGGAGCTGGCAAGCCAGGGGACTGTACTAGGCCCCACTGTCTGGTTCGATGTGGTTTTTATAGCTGGATGCCCTTCCTAACACCAACCACTTTACAGGGTGTCTTGGGTGCACTTACATGGCACCACCATGAGTGCACTTTACATGGCACCAGCACCTGCAAGACAAAGACCTCTGGGAGAGAGAATGATGACCTGGCCATAAAAGACATGCCTAAATGTATGGATGGCCACGATTTTACTTAGCTTGATGTGTCTTCTCAAGTACAACGAATGGCAAGTCCCAGTCTCTTGGCATCTTCTCAGTGAGGCTCAGCATCTGAAGAGCCTTTCTTACCATTTCTTCCCACATCTTCCTGGGTCAATGTATTTGTCAAAATAGTGATAAATGAACCATTGACTGTGCAAGGTTGCACGTTGGTTTATGTTGAAAACAACTTTTAGAAATTCAGGCATATCTCAATGTGTGTCTCTCTTTGGGTCTGTGTTTGTCCCCCACCTATTTCGTTACTACCCACAAGGGGCTAAACACAGAGGGGACAAACGGATTAAGTCGATTACATCGACCCCAGTTTGTCACTGGTACTTAATTTATCGACCCTGAAAGGATGAAAGGCAAAGCCGACCTCAGCAGAATTTGAACTCAGAACGTAACGGCAGACGAAATACGGCTACGCATTTCGCCCGGTGTGCTAACGTTTCTGCCAGCTCGCCGCCTTCGTGTTTGTCCCCCACCACCATTTGACGGCCAGTGTTGGTGTGTTTACATCCCCTGTAACTTAGTGGTTCAGCAAAAGAGACTGATAGAATAAGTACTAGGCATTAAAAAAAATGAGTTGATTCCTATGACTTAAAATTTTTCAAGACTGTGCCCCAGCATGGTCGCAGTCTGAAAACAAGTTAAAGATAAAAGAAGGATTTTTCACTTTATGTCTGTTTGCTCTGCTTGTGTAGGTTGGACAGTTTGAGAGGATCTGGCAAACCAGGGGATTGTACCAGGCTCCATTATCTGCATGGTTTCTACAGCTAAATGTTCTTCTTAACCCTTTCGTTACCGTATTTATTTTGAGATGCTCTGTGTTTCATTCAATTAATTTTAAATATAACAAAGAATTTAGTAAAAGAACTTAGTTTTCATTAAGCTAGTGTTGGGAACATAAATTGTGACTAAAGGTTGGTGCAAGATTTTAATTCAATACTTATGAAAGTAAGACATTTGTACCACAGAGCCAGAGGTGGTTTTGGCCGGGTTGGTATCAAAAGGGTTAATGCCAACCACTTTACACAATGGATTGGGTTTCAGACAACAACTTAGTAAGGACAGTTTTATAAAATTCTTCGTTATTTCCAAAATTAATTGGAACCATGGTGGTGTATTTCAGCAGAAATTGGGTACCAAAAATGGTTTATGAATAATCAGTTATAAATTAAGATTTGATTTTTAAATTTAAGGAATTTTGAACCATTTAGCATTCAGATTAATCCATCAACTTAATTATGCATTATGGCATTAGGAAGGGCATCCAGCTGTAGAAACATTGCCAGATAAGACTGGAGCCTGGTGCAGCCTTCTGGCTTCCCAGATCCCCGGTCGAACCGTCCAACCCATGCTAGCATGGAGAACGGACGTTAAACAATGATGATGATGTCATAGCTTTGCAATTTTGATGATGTGATTTCTGTGTTTACAATGACATTGTCAGGAAGGTGAGAGAGGCCAGATTTGGCCAGTTTGAACATAAAACAGATAGAATATTTGGACTGTTTGAATGCAAAAATGTTAAATGCTATGGTTATAGCAGCTTTGAGTGTAATTAATTTGAATGTAATTATTAACAGAATGATCTTTTCTTTCAGAATTCACCGCCCAAAAGTGTACCTTGAAATATTTACTCGATTGGAGTTGGAACAAAGTGGTTCAAATCAAGGAAGCTATAGACAGTAATAGTAAGTGTTTTGTCAAGTTCCTGTTAGAATTTGGAATGGAGTTCACTGAAAACGGTTTACTTAAATTTCAATTTAAGTTCAGTTGTTTTTTTGCTTGTCCGTATTAATTTCCTTTTCTAGATTCAGTTTTACGAGGTGGTATTTCATTTCATTTCATTTGAGTTTGAGTCCATGCTCAGGCCAAGTCGAAGACTCCACCCTCAGAGTCTGGTGTGGTTGCCAGGTTGTATTCTCTGTTTAATTTTGACATGTGTAGGAGCGAGTTTGAGTCAGTTTGTGCTCGTTGTGTATATCCTGGGAGATGGGGTTCATCTCTAATGGTGCTTAAGTATCTATCCAGCTGCAATTTGAATGATTCCACACTGCATCCTGATAGATTTCTGACATGTACCGGAATGGAGTCGATTCTTTTGACTAAAAATTTCTTCAAGGCATTGCCCCAGCCTGGCCACAGTCTAACGCCTGAAACACAGAAAGGTAAACTGATGAGTATGTTTATGTTTTCACAGCAAAACACTTCTTCGACTGGTCTGGTCTCCCAATAGATGACACATGTATCCAGGGTTTGCACCGATGTTTACAGAAGTTCACCTACTTAGCTCAGATATTCCACAAGTTTATTGCAAGTTCTGTGCCCACCACAGAGAATGGTAAGTCTTCGTTTCTTTCTCTTGAAACATTGTTTTATGTCCAATTTTCCGCACTTGTAAGATTGGAATAGTCTCTTGTTTTTCATTAGAACTGTTTCTAATGCTAGGTTTACAGGAATAAAGTTCCTTCCCGTGTCATAAAGACTTCTGTGGCATATATATTCCACCCCTGGATGGGACGCCAGTCCATCGCAGGGTTACTCATATAACCGTATATCAGGGATCATGAAAGGTGTTGGTTACGGAAAACAGAGAATCGATTGTTTCAGTTCTCCGCAGCCTCAAAGACGAAAGGAACTTCTTAACATTTTGTTCTTGTTTTGTTTTGCAGGGATTGAAGAACTCAAACAGAAACTTGATGCCTTACAACTTCTGTCTCATCACTTGAAAGCTGTGATATGGTTTGTTGAAGCTGGTCTTCTGCCAGAGAATGATGGTGAGTGTCTTTCTTCATCATCATCATCATCATCATTATCATCATTTAACCCTTTAGCATTTAAACCGGCCATATCCGGCCAAAAGTATTCTGCCTGTTTTATGTTCAAACTGGCCAGATCTGGTCTCTCAGACCAACCCTGCAATATCATCAAAATCTCATAGCAACAAGATAATGCATGATTAGTTCAAAACAATGTAGATTAAAAAGCATTAATTTTGGCAGAATAATGTGAACACTAAAGGGTTAATGTCCATCTTCCATGCTGGCATGATTGGATGGATTAGCAGAAGCTCATCTATGCATGCCTGTATCTGTGATCACGTTTGACACAAAATGGTTGCTTAAAAAAATAATCAGCATTACGTGGAAAATGTCACTTGCCTTTCAATGAAATAAAATAGGTCAATGGGATTGACCCCCAAACCCTCTGAACTCATGCTCCAGCATGGACACAGCCTAATGACCTACATCAGTAAAATATATTTCAACAGTTGTATTTAAGGCAGCGAGCTGGCAGAAACATTAGCATGCCGGGCGAAATGCTTAGCGGTATTTTGTCTGCCGCTATGTTCTGAGTTCAAATTCCGCCGAGGTCGACTTTGCCTTTCATCCTTTCGGGGTCGATAAATTAAGTACCAGTTCACTGGGGTCGATGTAATCGACTTAATCCGTTTGTCTGTCCTTATTTGTCCCATCTGTGTTTAGCCCCTTGTGGGTAGTAAAGAAATATATATTTCAACAGATTTGTGAGGATGACAAAGGGAGAGGAACCAATTATGAAGCAAATATTTGTTTTACATTTTTTCTTTTTTTTTCTTTTGAAACGTAGAAATCTTGAAAGTTGGTAAAGGACCAAAGGTAGTAAAAATAGTCTTGAATTTTCAGGTTTAAGAAATGATCTGTTCTAACTTGATTGTGATTGATAACAGGATGTTGTAAGATTCAGAAAAGACACAGACAGAATGGCTCCTTCACTACTGAACTAAAATTACTTGTCAGGTGAACTCATTAACCCTTTAGCGTTCAAATTAATATGTCAGAAGTAATCCTTATTCATTTACATTTTAAAAAATTAATCTGGTATTATCTTGTAGCTTCAAGATTTGAAAGATGTAATTGTTTTTTTTTAGAATTACATTGCAGGGTGGGTGTGAGATACTGGTTCTGGCCAGTTTGAGCATAAAATGTGTAGAATATTTGGGCCGGTTATAGCCGGTTTAAACACTAAAGGGTTAATGATTACACTACAGAGCACCTGCCGTTCTTAAATTGAATTTTATGTGTTGGAAGGTGAATGTTAGTAAGTTAGTCCAATTAAACCAGCAGAAGCAATTATTGTGTAGTCAGTAATGAAGTCATGTGACAAGCAGTAGAGATTAGGGCCGTGTTGCATTATTGCTTTCTTGTCTCAATTTGCTCTTGTTATATCTAAGTTTTAGTCCAACCCATACCAGGATGGAAAATGGACATTAAAGGAGGAGGATGGTGTTCCTCTTCAACTGGCACTCCATCTGTTACGACAACGAGGGTTCCAGTTGATCCAGTCAACGGAACAGCCTGCTGGTGGAATTAACATGCAAGTGGCTGAGCACTCCACAGACATATGTACCCTTAACGTAGTTCTCAGGGAGATTTAGTGTGGCACAGAAGGGGACAAGTTTGGCCCCATTGATTTACAGGTACAACTCCCGTTTGTCAGCTGAGTGGACTGGAGAAGCATGAAATAAACTGCTATGCTGAACGACACAAATTAACGCCTGGAATTGAACTCATGACCTTACAGTCATAAATCAAATGCCCTAACCACTAAGCTGCACACCTTCACCCTTTCAATACCAACTCGGCTGAAACTGGGCTCTGACCCTGTAGTACAAATGTCTTGTTTCCATAAGTTTTGAATTAAAATTTTCTACCAAATCTTAGTCACAATTTATGTTCCTAAAACTAAAACTGAATTGATAACTAAGTTATTTTACTAAATTCTTTGTTATATTTAACCCTTTAGCATTCAGATTATTCTGTCAAATGTAAAGCTTATGTATTCACACCATGTAAAATTAATCTTGCATCATTTCATGGCTTTGAGATTTCAATGATGTGATTGTTTATTTTTAAAATGACACAATAAGATAGCTATGAATGACCATATCTGACTAGTTTGAGCATAAAATAGGTAGAATATTTTGGCCGGTTTAAACACTAAAGGGTTAAAATAATTGGAAGAAACACTGAGCATCTCAAAATAAATACAGTAATGAAAGGGTTAAACATGTTCAAATTTAACCCTTTCATTACTGTATTTATTTTGAGACGCTCTGTGTCTCTTCCAATTATTTTAAATATAACAAAGAATTTAATAAAATAACTTCGTTATCATTAAGTTAGTGTTAGGAACATAAAATTGTGACTAAGGTTTGGTGGAAGATTTTAATTCAAAACTTTTGAAAACAAGACATTTGTACTACAGAGCCAGAGGCAGTTTCAGCCGGGTTGGTAACGAAAGGGTTAAATGAATATGTCTCATTACTGCATGAATAACGAGGAGGGATTTCATGGCACAGTTTTCTGTTCTCACATTGAAACTGCATTTTTTTCTTCCTCTTTCTTTTGTTTCAGAATTAGCAAATGATACCCCTGGTCTCTATAAATACCCTCGGCTGAACCTGTTCGAAGAATTCTCAAAACGTCGCAGTGAGATAAAGCAATTAAACAGGTAGGAATTTCTTGTTGGCCTCTTCTGCGACTCTCATTCAGTGGAACACTCCTTCTGCCCTTCCCAGTGACTTTGGATAGTTTTTATGTATTTATGTAGGCACAGGCATGGCTGTGGGGTGAGAAGTTTACTTCTCAACCACATGGCACCAAGTGTCTTCTATAGCCCTGGGCCAACCAAAGCCTTGTGAGTGGATTTGGTAGATGGAAACTGAAAGAAGCCCATTGTGTGTGTTTGTATATAGAACTAGTTGAATTGCCCGGCAATGCTCGGGGCTGAATTGCTTGAAAGTACTGTAAATGATTGCACTGAATTATGATGATTATTCAGGCAAATACTGATATAAGTTTACGGTGGGAGATAAGGACTTAACGATCAAACGTGTACCATTGCATTGTTTTGGGGGAACCAAATTTCTGATGAGCTTTTTGCTTAATTGGAGGTGAAATTGGAAAAACTGTACCTGCCACGACCCGATGGATTCTACTTGTAAAAATGATCGGTAAATTCTAATTGAAGAAATTCTATATTGTAGATTTGTATAATAAACAAACGGTTTGGGAGGCAGATAAAATCTGCCTTTTATAATAAGAGATAAGTCCCAGGTTTTAAAATTTTAGGAAAATAAGTACTGGGGTTGATTCATTTGACTAAAAATTCAAGGTGGTGCTACAGCATGGCCGCAGTCCAATGACTGATACAAGTAAAAGATGAAAGATAAATGTGTGTGTTGTATAGCCCCTGTTCAGCTCTGATTCTGCCAAACAGCAGCCAAATTCAATTCTTTGATTTTTCTCCCTCCCCATATCCGCCACATGAAGTACCACTTTTTCCTCTCTTTGTTTCTCTCTCACTCTTTCTTTCTTTACCTGAATCTGCCAACATCTTCACCTCTGGCCACTGACCTGAAGCTATTCTGATATTTCGGCTGGACTCAAACCAAGGCATCTCTACTAGTTTCATTCCCAAATTAGTGGAACATAAAACAGCTATGAGTTGCAGATGATTATCTTCCACTAGTGGTATAAACAAGAGTGCTTATATGCACCACAAGTCCATATGAGAGGTTCTCTCGTGGTAAATAGCACAATATTCTGTGTTCTTACACAACATCCACTTTAAGTGGGGAATAGATATTAACTACGACTAATATATTAATTATAATAGGCGCAGGAGTGGTTGTGTGGTAAGTAGCTTGCTAACCAACCACATGGTTCCGGGTTCAGTCCCACTGCATAGCATCTTGGGCAAGTGTCTTCTGCTATAGCCCCGGGCCGACCAATGCCTTGTGAGTGGATTTGGTAGACGGAAACTGAAAGAAGCCCGTCGTATATATATATATATATGTGTGTGTTTGTGTTTGTCCCCCTAGCATTGCTTGACAACCGTTGCTGGTGTGTTTACGGCCCCGTCACTTAGCGGCGGTTCGGCAAAAGAGACCGATAGAATAAGTACTGGGCTTACAAAGAATAAGTCCCAGGGTCGATTTGCTTGACTAAAGGCGGTGCTCCAGCATGGCTGCAGTCAAATGACTGAAACAAGTAAAAGAGTAAAAGAGAGTATATCAACTGAAATTAATATCAATCATAATACAGTATTAGCATTGATTCTTGAGTGACAAAGTGGTTAATTAGGATTGAGAGCTTGATTACCAAATGAACAGTGGCCAATACCTTGTTCTTCATACTCAGTCGCACTCCCACCCATTTTACCATTCTAACTAGGCCTGAATGACTTTTGGCACATGGCCAGTAATTTTGGAGGTGGGGTAAGTTGATTACAACACGCCACCCCTAATATTTGACTGGTGCTTAATTTCATTGACCTTGAAAGGATGAAAGGCAAAGTTAATCTCAGCAGAATTTGAACTCGATCTAAGGATGGATGAAATTCCGCTAAGCATTTTGACTGGTATGCTAACTGTTCTACCAGCTTGCTGTCTTGATGATGATGGTGGTGGTTTTAAATTTTCTCATAAGGGCAGCAAATTTAGAGGTGGGGCATAGTCGATTACATTTGACCCCAGTATTTCACTGGTATTTAATTTATCAACCCCAAAAGGATGAAAGGCTAAGTCAACCTTGGTGGAATTTAAACTCAGAACTTAAAGACAGATGAAATACACATCTAAGCATTTCGCCCAGCGTGCTAATGATTCTGCCAGCTCCCCACCTAATGAGAATAATCCTTTCTACTACAGGCACAAGGCCCGGAAGTTTGGGTTGGGGGGTGTGGGGTTAGGTTGATTACATCAACCCCAGTTCTTAACTGGTACTTGCATTATTAACCCTGAAATGTTGAGAAGCAAAGTCAAATTCTGCTTTTAAATTTTGGCACAAGGCCAGCAATTTCAAGAGTGGGCTAAGTCGATTAGAGTGGCCCCAGGATTCAACTGGTAACTCTTTCATCAACTCTGAAAGAATGAATAACAAGGTTCACCTCGATGGAATTTGAACTCAGAACGTAAGATGACCTGCTGCTAAGCATTTTGATTGATGTGCTAACAATTCTGTGAAGGAAAAAAAGGTTGAGGTATTGTTTTGCAACTGACAGCCCTTCCTTGTTGCTAATTCTCACCTGTTTCTCAAAGAATCATCATCGTTTAGCGTCCGTTTTCCATGCTGCCATGGGTTGGACGGTTCGACTGGGGTCTGGGAAGCCAGAAGGCTGCACCAGGCCCAGTCAGATCTGGCAGTGTTTCTACGGCTGGATGCCCTTCCTAACGCCAACCACTCCGTGAGTGTAGTGGGTGCTTATTACGTGCCACCCGCACAGGTGCCAGACAGAGCTGGCAAATGGCCACGAACGGATGGTGCTTTTACGTGTCACCGGCACGGGGCCAGGCGAGGCTGGCAACGGACACGAACGGATGGTGCTTTTACGTGCCACCAACACGGGGGCCAGACAGAGCTGGCAAACGGCCACGAAACGGATGGTGCTTCGAAAATGGATTTTGTTTTTATTCCATGCCCCTTTGAAAGTGCAGAGGTAGAGGGCAACTTGGTTTGTAGGAAATGTCCACAAGCATTTGTTTTTTCTCAACACTTTGATGTGAGGGTCCAGAACGCAGACATTTACTGGGATTCCACACAGTTTCCTTCTACCAATTCCCCTGAGGAGGCATTGGTTGACTTGAAGATGAGGTACCCAAGGAATTATGCAGTGAGATGGAACTCAAGACTAGTGGTTATAAACCAAAGTCTATATCTATTCAACTATGCTTATGAAAGTGTTTACAAAATAAACATTAACCGCTAATTACTGGTATTAATCCTAATTATTTTCTGTCTGTTTCAGTGACTTAAAGCCTAACGAGTTACTAATGATAGACGGTTTAATTGCTAATATGGCGCCGTCTGTCTGTGATGTCTGGAAGCAAGATGGAGGAGATGAATTGTACCCACCACCAAGCATAAGTGTAAGTAGAGGGGAGGGAGATGAATTGAACCCTTTTTCAGCTTAACCCCTTTATGTCACCGTATCTGACTTTAGGATACAAAACTCTCCAAACTCTCGTTACCCGGGTTTCTGTTGAAATGCACAATTTTTGTTTCAATTAATTTCAAAAATAACGAATTAAATACAATAATTTTGTCCTTATTAATCTGGTGTTTGGAACCTTAATTAACCTGACATTTTGAGGGAAGGTTTTAATTTAGATCACTTTTTGTTACCATATTTCTTAATATAAAAAATAATGTAGAAATTAGTGAAATAATTTTGTCACATGGACCAGGCAGTGTGTTATGTTCCTGAGCAAATCTTTTGCTCAAGAACATAACACACTGCCTGGTCCATGAATTCAAACCATGATTTTGCGATCATGTGGATGTACACATGTTAAAGTATACATGTATGTTTAAAGTATGGCCGTTTGCCAGCCCCGTCTAGCACGTAAAAAGCACCCACTACACTCAAGGAGTGGTTGGCGTTAGGAAGGGCATCCAGCCGTAGAAACATTGCCAGATCAGACTGGGCCTGGTGCAGCTTTCTGGCCTCCCAGACCCCAGTTGAACCGTCCAACCCATGCTAGCATGGAAAGCGGACGCTAAATGATGATGATGATGATGATGATGATGAAGCTGGTGTTTGGAACATAAATTAACATTAAATTTTAATGAAAGGTTTTAAATTAAAGCATTTTAATAGTGTAAGATTATATCATAGATCCAAGGGTGAATTCAGGTGAGTTGATATCAAAAGGGTTTAAATGTTTTTTAATTTAAATTTTCAATTTTTATTTTAGTTAGTCCTTAACAGTTGTTTTTGCTTGGATTCACTTCAAGGTCCCAAGGCACTCCTCCTCATACTTCCCCCCAAAAAGTGGCAAGTTTACTGTTGGTTGTACTGGCCATTGGTGGAGACCCCTCTACCTAAGATCTGAATGTGTTCCTTGCTAACCCACATGACAAATGCAGTATGATTGTTCTTTCAAACCCATTTCCTGTTGCAGTTTTGGTGGACTTATTTGGACCGGTCACAAAGCTGGTATTTGGATTTGACCCACAATTTTATTTTTTAAAAACATCTTCAGTTTTGTTCCAAATCCACCAGTATAATAACAAAAAAGTTATTTGACTTAAATCTCTAGCATCCAGTCCACTCTGTACAGTGGGTGGCATTTGGAAGGGCATCTGACCATAAAACCCATGCCACAATTACACAGTGCAGCGTAGTGCAGTCGTCTGGCTTGCCAGCTCCTGACAAACAGTCCAACTTCTGCTCTCATGGAAAAAAAAGGATATAAATGGTGATGATGAAAATGAATTGAAACAAACAGGTTGTCTTTTAGAAATCTGGCCTTGGAATGGTTAACCCTTTAGTGTTCAGATTACTCTGTTAAATGTAATACCTTTTCACTCAAATTGTTTTGAATTAATTATGCATTATCTTATAGCTTTGAGGTTTCAATGATGTGATTGCTTATTTTTAGAATGTCAATGTAGGTTAGGTGTGAAAGGCTAGATATTGCCAGTTTGGATATAAAACATGTAGAATATATTGGGCCGGATTTGGCCGGTTTAAACACTAAAGGGTTAAAGAGTAAAATTCCTGGAAGTTCTGAGATACTTGCTTCTATTCAACAGTCAGGAGATTGAGTGAATTATGACCTTGCAGAGAAATATAAAGATTGGTGGAGGAGTTACTTTTTATCGCAGTAAAACCTTGCTGAATTTGGCTGAGGTTGGAGGTAGTCTTTGGTAGAATCAGGGGTCGGGATGGGGTTGTTACAAATGTTCCATTCCTACCAAAGGGTTTGGTTTCTTTTTGTCTCCAGTTAATGCTTAGAATACTTTGTGTGTGTGTGTGTGTATTTTGTATGCATGCACAGACATATACATGTGAAGCAGCTAGGGAGTCTCTGTTGTGGTGTCTCAACCTGCTAGAAATAGCAGTCACATTTCTGTAAAATTGCACTTCTGTCTTTAAAATTTAATTGGTTTACAGTATAGAGCATTGGGCTAACTAACCATACTTATTTTGTGCTGGGCTAACAGCATTGAAGTGGATATAGCATTGGGCTAACAGTCTAAATCCACAACCATTTAGAATTTAATTGCTACACATAAGGCGTTAGGAAGGGCATCCAGCTGTAGAAACACTGCCAGATCTGACTGGCCTGGTGCAGCCTTCGGGCTTGCCAGACCCCAGTTGAACCGTCCAACCCATGCTAGCATGGAAAGCGGACGTTAAACGATGATGATGATGAAGGGGAGGATTTCGGTTAGAAATATAGGTACGAAAGGATTAACCCTTTAGCATTTAAACCGGCCATATCCGACCAAAAGTATTCTGCTTGTTTTATGTTCAAACTGGCCAGATCTGGTCTCTCACACCAACCCTACCATATCATTTTAAAAATTAACAGCTACCTCATCAAAATCTCATAGCTACAAGATTAATGAATGATTAGTTCAAAACAATGTGGATAAAAAGGATTAATTTTGGCAGAATAATGTGAACACTAAAGGGTTAAATATGTTTTGTATTTATACAGATTTTGTGGACAGTGTGATGGTCAGAGCTGGAGTGTCTTGGGTTATTGTTCTGTTGAATCGGTACCTACCTGAATAACTTGTACTCGGAAGGAAAACATCTTAGGCTTCGTTTTTTATATTGTAAAACTAAACAAATGATAATAGTATAGTTTATTATAGTTGGTAGATTGTAGTTTATGATATGGGTGTTGGTAGAATGTAGTTTGTTGTACTAAGTTATTGGCACGGTGTTATCTAGTTACTGTATCTAATTTCAGCATTGCATATTCATGACAAAATGAGCACAAGGGGCAAAATGGGTTTAGGGGTTGCCTAACTTCACAAATAGGAGGATCTTGGATGAGTTTTTTTGTTTTTCCTTATATTTCCTCAAAAATGGTTAATTTTTGTCTGCCTTTCCTTTGTTTCAGGCATTACTCTATATTTACCTGCTGGAAGATGTTTCATTGATCACCAAGCATTGTGTAGTTGGATATTTCTTTTTAGATTTAGCCTCACTGGGAGAGGAAGACAACTCAAAGGTTCGTAGTACCTGGTTTGTTTATGCATCTTGTCTTATCTCTGTCTATCATAACCCACAGCACTTTCAGTAATATATGTTCCAGTTCTTTGACCAAAGGAACCACCTCCTTCCTGTATTATAAGTGGCTGTGTATTCCTCAGTTTATCAAAACTCACATCAATGTTATAAAAAGCATTCTAGATGTGCAATCAACTGAACTGCTTACTTACTGTATTATAGCATATGTGGTTGAATATTCCACAGATAGTATGATGTTCATTTTGACAGTACAAACCCTTTCAGATACAACTCAACTATTGCCCTTCACAGTTCTCAACCCTGAAAGGAGGGAAGGCAAAGTCAACCTTGATGGAATTTGAACTCAGAACGTAAAGATGGACAAAATGCGGATTTTGCCAGCTGACAGCTGTAGTGTAGATGCAGATGTTGTAAACACACACACATGTGTAGTGTGTAAAAGCTCGGGTTTATTGTCAGGAAAATTACCATTTTTCTGTTTGTTTAGAATTATTTATTTTGTATTAGAAACAACAAACTGTGAGTACTTTCTTAATTGATTTCTCTCTTCTCTGATATTTCAGTTGGCTGCTAAAGTAACTGCTTTCTCCCAGATCTTCTCTGTGCCAACAGAAACCATGAACCTTATTACGGGGTTCTGGTTTCTTGACCACAAGGACTTTGAGGTAAATTCACAATCTCTACCATTATACATTGCTAGATTAATTGGTTTACAGTATAGAGCATTGGGCTAACTAACCATACTTATTTTGTGCTGGGCTAACAGTCTAAATCCACAACCATTTAGAATTTAATTGCTACACATAAGGGGAGGATTTCAGTTAGAAATATAGGTATGAAAGGATTAAATATGTTTTGTATTTATACATTAAATTTATTGTTAAATATATTTTACAGCAGCAAAGCTGTATGAGACGAGGTGTTGAAGCATGATCCTTGAATGTTGGGCCTCATGGAGGCAATGACAAGTGACCAACCCCTTTGGTGATATACTGTGCTTAGGACTCATTAAGCAAAGTGAAATCATAGTTGTGCCTGACGCATAACTGGCACCTGTGCCAGTGGCACATAAAAAGCACCTGTTACACTCTTGGAGTGGTTGGCATTAGGAAGGGCGTCCAGCTGTAGAAACCATGCTAAATCAGACTGGAACCTGGAGCTGCTCTCTGGCTTACTCGTTCCAGTCAAACCGTCTGACCCATACCAGCATGGGAAATGGGTGCTAAATGATGATGATAAGCATATTTCCAGTAGTTGCAGCCAGTTTTATAATTTCAAAGATAGTCTGAAGTGAGTTGGTGCCCAGCGGGGATTATCTTTGGTTTGCAGCTCAAGTGAAAGAGAGGCAGGGTGAGGAAATTGTTTTTGAAATGGGAACTGAATTGGAATATTTCTGTCATTTCAGGTTGCTTTCTACTCTTTGGCAAAATCCTCCGTTTTTGGCCAATGGCAGCATCGACAAGTGATAAAATCTCTCTTGTATCAAGAAGAATATAAACTGGCCCTACAGTACCTGGCTGTTAAAAAGCCTCCTCTGTCGTCTCCAGAGGAAATCAAGCTAAAGCTCACTACGTTTCTGTTCAATGGGTAAGTCTGTTTCATCCTGTCTAATCATTATTTTCATTATGTTAATGTCACACAAATGGCCCCTGTGCTGGTGGCACGCAAAAGCACCCGTTACACTCTGCAGAGTGGTTGGCATTAGGAAAGATACTGCCCCAGCCGGCCCAAAAAATGTTGTGGGCAATTTTCTAGAATTGGGAGTTCTTTAACCCTATCAGGTTGTGTTCCTGGTATGGTGGGAATAGCCTAAACATAATCTCTACTGGGTTCCTGTTAAATGAATAACATATACTCTTTTACTTGTTTCAGTCATTTGACTGCGGCCATGCTGGAGCATCGCCTTTAGTTGAGCAAATCGACCCCTTTGTAAGCCCAGTACTTATTCTATCAGTCTTTTTTGCCGAACCGCTAGGTGACGGGGACGTAAACACACAAGCATCGGTTGTCAAGCAATGCTAGGGGGACAAACACAGACACACAAACACACACATATATATATATACATATATACGACAGGCTTCTTTCAGTTTCCGTCTACCAAATCCACTCACAAGGTATTGGTCGGCCCGGGGCTATAGCAGAAGACACTTACCCAAGATGCCACGCAGTGGGACTGAACCCGGAACCATGTGGTTGTTTAGCAAGCTACTTACCACACAGCCACTCCTGCGCCTATGTAGAAAAAGATGAAATATTAAAGTTAGACAACAGATCATGTGGCTTCTTTTGTAGTCGAGTGTTTATGATTCATTGTTAATGGTGTCCCTTGTTTTTGTGACAGTAGTTAGAGTGTTGGGTTCACAATCCTGAAGTAATGAGTCTAATTCCTCAACTGGGCTGCACGTTGTGTTCTTGAGCAAGACACTTTATTTCACATTGCACCAGTTCATCATCTGTGGAAAAGAGTTGCAACATCACTGATGCCAAGCTGTATCAGCTTTTGCCTTTCCCCTGGATAATATCAGTGGTGTAGAGAGGATGGAATGCATGGCTGACTGCTTGTCTTCCATAAACAACCTTGCCTGGACTTATGCCTCTGAGGGGAATTTTCTAGGTGCGATCCCATGGCCATTCATGACTGAAGGGGGTTTTTACCCATTACTCTTTTACTTGTTTCAGTCATTTGACTGCGGCCATGCTGGAGCACCGCCTTTAGTCGAGCAAATCGCCCCCGGGACTTATTCTTTGTAAGCCCAGTACTTATTCTATCAGTTCTTTTGCTGAACCGCTAGATGACGGGGACGTAAACACACCAGCATCGGTTGTCAAGCAATGCTAGGGGGACAAACACATACACACACATATATATATATATATACACACACATATACGACAGGCTTCTTTCAGTTTCCGTCTACCAAATCCACTCACAAGGAATTGGTCGGCCCGGGGCTATAGCAGAAGACACTTGCCCAAGATGCCACGCAGTGGGACTGAACCCGGAACCATGTGGTTGGTTAACAAGCTACTTACCACACAGCCACTCCTGCGCCTTTACTTTTGTTTTTAATTGGGAGAAAGAAACTGACTTCCTTTTGCTTAGACTCTTTGCAGTTGAGGAAACTATTGGTGATAATAATTCTTCAGATGAAGAGTTTACCCTTCTGCAGACAGTGAGAGTGTTTCAGACAATCAAACTGGTAAAAGTGATGAGAAAAGTAGCAATTCAGGTGAACAAATACGGTAGTTAAAAGATAAGCTTCTGGTTTCTACTATAACCTCAGGCTGATCTGTGCCTTGTGTGTTAAACTGGCAGATGGAAACTAGATGGAAGCTTGTATATAATGTGTATGTGGGTGTGTATCCACCTTTTTTGCTTTTCTATCCTATTCTGTCTCATACTCACCTTGTACCTGGACCTTACATTTCTTTCTTTTAAGCTTCAACAAGACACCTGTTCCTCTCCCTCTATCATAGCTTCTCACTCCTGCGGTCTGTACCCAGCTTGGTTGAGGGGGTTTCATCTTGCAGTTACTTGGTGACCTCACCTGTGCTTGTGCCACATAAAAAGCACCCAATACACTCTGTAAAGTGATTGGTGTTAGGAAGGGCATCCAGCTGTAGAAACCATGGCAAAGCAAACATAGAGCCTGGCGGAGCCCTCTGGCTTGTCTGTGTTTATCAAACCATCCGACCCATGCCGGCCAAGAAAAAAGGATGACAAATGATGATGTGTGTGTCTTGATACTGCTTTGTCAGTGGCATTTAGGTGTCTCATGAACAAAATATCTTTTGAATAAACAGTTTTCCTTGAAAACCCAGGATTGGCATCAGGAAGTGTGTCTAAGTCTAGAAGACTTCCCTAATAAGTCTTGTCTAATCCAAGGAGCGTAGTATGGAAAAAAATAAACCTAAAACTGATTACAACTTAATTCTCTAACGAGGGACAAGGAGCAGTGTTAGAAAGGCGGCGAGCTGGCAGAAACGTTAGCACACCGGGCGAAATGCTTAGTGGTATTTCGTCTGTCGCTACGTTCTGAGTTCAAATTCCGCCAAGGTCGACTTTGCCTTTCATCCTTTCGTGCTCGATTAAATAAGTACCAGTTACGCACTGGGGTCGATATAATCGACTTAATCCGTTTGTCTGTCCTTGTTTGTCCTCTCTGTGTGTAGCCCCTTGTGGGTAGTAAAGAAGTAGTTAGGTGGTCTGTTACTGAAAGTGTTAAATTATTAGTTTTATGTTTTACAAATATTAATGTTGAAATTTTCTTATTGTGTTTGATGGTTTTGTTTAAAATTGTATTTATTTTATTTTTTTTATTTTGTCAGAATGACGGCCCAAGCTGTCGAATTTTACCGTTCTTGTTGTAACCAAACAAATGCTGAAGACCTCATCAGTCACATCTTTCTTGGCTGCCAACAAAGTGAGTGCTTTCAGGAGCTTCTTTCTATTGATTTTTCCGCCTTTCTTTTTATTAAACACTATCTGCTAGAAATAGTAGCCAAATCTCCTTAACCCCTTACCCGGCAGAAACGAATATATGCGTTTTGACCGAAATCGTTTTTTTCTAAATCTGGCGAGTTAACTCGTCATAAGATAGACTCGCCAAAATCGACAGCAAACGAGTTCCTTCGTCTAAAAACGGGTTAACTCGTTTCTGCCCAAAGCGGTAATTTAAAATCAATATTATTGAATTAAAATTCATAATAAATAAGGTTTGAAATATACCTCGAAATCACCATTCAAAACATAGTAAAATAAAACAATTAAAAAATATGTCTGAAAAAATACATTTATTTTCAAAATAATTGTTGGGTAAGGGGTTAATATAATACCCTACCACCTTAAAAACAGGAAGGGTACATTCATTAATCTTTTCTACTCTAGGCACAAGGCCCGAAATTTTATTGACCCTGAAAGGATGAAAGGCAAAGTCAACCGTGGCAGAATTTGAACTCAGAATGTAAAGACAGACGAAATACCGCTAAGCATTTTGCCTGACATGCTAATGTTTCCGCCAGCTCGCTGCTTTAGGGTACATTCAATAATACAGTCTTGTCTACACTGCCTGATTATAAGATGGGAAGCTTCTATACTTAATTGTGTTTGTGATGGCATTCACCTGGGATGGATGGGACTGGCTCCCACCAATGAGTTCACCATGTCCCTCGTGAATGGACATTTGACCCCGTCATTCCAGCGGTCAAAGTCGTGCTTCTGCCTCTGGCTCAGAATTCCAGCTTACAAATTTGACAAATGCCTCGCTGGAAGAGCAAGCATGTCAGATCATGTGGATGCTATTTGCCTTAGTTGTCATTCACAGTTGAGGGGTAGAATTCATGAAATCAAGCATTTGATATCACTATTTAATTTCTTATCCAGTAAGGATTGCTTGTTTCATAAAGGGATGCAAATGGGTTGGGAGCTGTGAAGCAAGTTTAATCCTTCAGCATTTATGCTAGCTGTGTCTGGCCCAAATATTCTTCCTGTTTTATGTTCAAACTGCCCAGATCTGGCCTACAATGTCATTCTAAAGATAAACAATCACCATTGAAATCTCAAAGCTGTGAGATAATCCATGGTTAATTAAAAACAATGTGAGTAAATAGGGATTACATTTGACTGAGTAGTCTGAATGCTAAAGGGTTGAATTACTTCGATTCCTGGCAAATGAGGTTGGGGTAGGGCTTGGTGAGGTGTTGCAATGATGATGAGAATTAAATGACCTGATATCATCTGAGCGATGTTGATCAGGAGATGATCGCTTTAATCTTCTCTCTGAGCAGTTAACAACAGGTTTTGTTGATTGATTGGAACCCTGTTCTGGTTAAAGACTGACACTTCTTGTGGGGGTGGGATTGACTGAGTTGATACTAGTTTATTATTCTTTATTCTCAGGGAAAATCTTGGGTCAACTAATGAAGCTGCCACTGACCGAGGCTGAAGAGAAGTGGTTGGAGAACTACCTAATGGCTAGCCCAGAGTTAAATTCCAAAGAGGCATTAGTTGTGTATTATCTGCAACGGGCCCGCTATGTTGATGCTATAAGACTCAATGAGAAATTGAAATCCAAAGACATGGTATGTATATTTGTTTGTTTGTGTGTCTGTCCCTTCTTGTCCTGTTCCATATCTGTGAGACATGGACCCTCTGGGGCCTTTAGGAACCACCTGAACAAGTTTTGTTACTAGGACACTTTACAAGATTATGGATTATCATTGACTGGATTACATATCCAACCAACAACTCAGCTCACAAACTGGGCTGTGTCCTATTACTTGTCTGATTTGGGAGCCCCAGCTCAGACAGTTTGGCCATGGTCAATTTTCCAAGTCAGACTCTATTTACTGTGTCCTCTTCACTGAGGATTCGACAGGGTCGATGGCCTGTGTTGGTTGACCACATGGCTCATGGTCACTGCAGATGAGGAAGTATCTCATAGAGACGGGGACTGAGTTGAACTTTGCTGGACAGGTCACCTAAGAGGACCCAGGAATATACTGATAAATGGTAAATGCAGAAACACGCTGCAACGATGCGTGCACCTGACCTGATCTGCATGTGTGTGTGTGTATATTATATATTAAATTCGATTAGAGATTGTGTTAACTTCATGAAGAGATGATTCCATCCAAAGAAATACTGGTTCAATACCTAGTACTTTTGTGGGGAAATAATTTCCTTAAAATAATAGGTATATATATATATATATATATATATATATAAACATATAGTTTATATTCATATAAAAGAAGTAAAAGGAAATGGAGATTGGAAAGTTAATAAATAATAATAAAATAATCATCGTTTAACGTCCGTTCTCCATGCTAGCATGGGTTGGGCGGTTCGACCGGGTATCTGGGAAGCCAGAAGGCTGCACCAGGCTCCGGTCTTATCTGGCAATGTTTCTACAACTGGATGCCCTTCCTAACGCCAACCACTCCGTGAGTGTAGTGGGTGCTTTTTACGTGCCACCTGCACTGGTGCCAGGCGAGGCTGGCATCGGCCACAGTCGGATTGGTGTATTTTACGTGCCACCGGCACGGGGGCCAGTCGAGGCGGCACTGGCATCGTTTATTATTAACTTCCCAATCTCGATTTACTTTTTCTTCTTACACACACACACACACATAAGACAAAGTAAAAAATACTGGCTGAAACTTTGAAGTCCCTGTCAATTTCTTGTAAAAGCATGGCGGGATCCTTTAGATTAATGTAAAATTGCTTTTACTGGAGCTGAAGATCAAAAAAACAAAAAAAAAAAAAGGGTCCCTGGATGTGATTTTATTGTTTTCATCCTTTCTAAAACTTCCCCAGTTTTTCTGTTGGTTTTTGAAAGTTCATTTTATTTTATATTTTTATTTGATTAAATCTGAAGTCGCTTCTATGCCCCAATCTTGATAAATATTTACTTTGATTTGAAACTCGGTTGAGCATTTTCCCGTCCTCTGATATTTCATGCACATCTCTCGTCTCTCTTTGTGCAGTCATCATTGTCAGAAAGGGAGAAAAATATGACATCAACTCGTAACATTATTGTTAGAAATTGCCTGAAGCTGCTGCCAGAGATCCAGCGCCAGTATCTTCATGAATCGAACTTAATACCAAAGAAGAGAATCAATCGTGGTGAGGAGACTTTAGTTTTCAATCTCTATCTTGTCATATTTCCTCATTGATGTTGTGAGTTGCTTTCACTCTCTTTACCCCTCTCTCTCTCTCCTCTCTCTCTCTCTTCTCTCACCCTGTGTGTGTGTGTGTCTCACTCTCTCCCTCCACACATTAATATGAAGGGGTGTTGGGTTCAGCTTTGTTATGGCTCAATCATTGACACCCATGAGGCACCATAGTTAAAAATGTGTTACTTCAGACTTCAATAAAATCTCCATTTAAATTGACTAAAGCAACCCTAGTTGACTTGTTTTTTGGTGATGGTCATGAAAGGAGTTACCTTCTGTCAAGGAAATTAGGTTTTAATTAAAGAATTCAATCAATGAATTTTTAAAATTTAAACAATTTTTAGTAAAACTGATGCTACATAAAAAGGTAGCCAGTGGAGCACTTTGTAAAGTGGTTGGTGTTAGGAAGGGCATCCAGCCTTAGAAACCGAGAAACCAAACAGACAAGGGCCTGGTGTGACCTCTGGCCTTACCAGCTCCTGTCAAAAGCCATTCAATCCATGCCAGTTGGAAAATGGATGTTAAATGTTGATGATGACATTCTGCCGGAACCCACTCTGCTGTGGTCTGTGGGTTACATTTTGTAGTGTTTGTAAGGGTGGATGAGCGGGGCAGTTGTTGAGCCAAAGTTGCAAGTTGTGACCTTATCATCATCATCATCATTGATTTATGCAAATGAGTTAAAGATGACACAAAGAAAAAAATCCTGTGAAACTAATCCTCATAGAAAATACTTCTTGTCCAAACCCTGTTGCTGTGTGTGAATAGTAACCACACCCTGTTTTGATGTGATGTAAACAGTGGTGGTGTGGAGGCACGTGGTTTAGTGGTTTGGGCTCATTGTAAGAGAGTGGTTTCAATTCCTGGAGTGGTTGCCGTGTTGTCTCCTTGAACAAAACACTTCATTTCACGTCGCTCCAATCCACTCTGCTGGCAAAAATGAGTAACCTTGTGAGGGACTTGTGTCCCATCCAAGTGCAGAATTTATACACCATGAACCGAGAAATTGGCCCTTATGAGTTGGAATGCCTCAAAACAGTGGTGGTGGTGGTCATGGGGAGATTTGATTTATGTCGAGCAGTTTCGATGGGTATCAGGTGTTTCTTGTAATGTATGGTTTTTGCTGGTGAACTTTTAAACTGTGTGGATGGGCGAATGAAATTTAATAACCAGGAACAGGTTTAACCCTCTCAAAGCTGGGCCCCTCTGTCTAACTTTACTCTCCACTAGGGCTCCTGACCACAAAATCAGTTTCATATACAGCTCAATAGTTACGGTTTCAGGCAAACTAATGAACAGTCACAAAAATTCAGGAGAATAACAACAACAATTCACCTTTCTTTCAACTTACCATGTTTGTTCACCTGAATTGTGAACAAATATGGTTGACTTTCACCAGTTTGACTCTTCAAGTCACTCTCATTGTGTGTGTGTAAGGGTAAACTCTTTGTGCAAGGTATAAATATCTCTTCTCTCTATATATAAACGGCAGTTTGTCTGTGTGCGTGTCTGTGTGTCTGTTAGGTTGTACCCTCACCCTGACCACGGCTTTCAACCGATTCTGATGAAACTTGACACACACATAGCCCAATGTCATAATTCAAAACTAACGCAGCGAAAATTTTGAAAAGTTCCCCCAGTTCTGAAAAAAATCGATAAATTCGACATGGGGTCGAGAATCAGAAACACAAACCACAGACTGTCTAGGGGACGCAACTCGACCTTTTTAACCCCCCAAAAATTTACCATCATTTTTTTCCCCATTTTTTTGCTATTTTTTGGCTATAACTCTCTAAAAATGCTTTATAGTTATTTCCCTTACAAACCCGAGCAACGCCGGGCGATACTGCTAGTCATCAATAATTTCCTCAACTGTAAAGAGTCTAGGCCTTTCTCGTTTACCACATGAAGTGCTGGGTTCGTTTCATCACAAAATCATTTTGTTTTTTCTTACAATTAAAAACATAAGTAAGTAACAGCAACAACCATGGCAGACTTCCACTCTTCACTACAAAGCTGAAATTTGGCTCAGTTGTCCATTTTTAATATCGGATCTTCTTTTTTTCGATGCATGTTATTCAGTTCTGCTTTAACAGGAATCCGGTTGAGATTATGTTTAGGCTGTTCCTGCTCTGCCAGCAACACAGCACAATGGAGTTAACCCTTTTGATACTAACCCGGCTGAAACCGGCTCTGGCTCTCTGGTAAAATGTCTTGTTTTCATAAGTTTTGAATTAGAATCTTCCACGAAACCTTAGTCACAATTTATGCTCCTAACACTAGCTCAATGATAACAAAGTTATTTTACTAAATTCTTTGTTATATTTAAAATAATTGAAAGAAACACAGAGCATCTCAAAATAAATACAGTAATGAAAGGGTTAATGTGTGTCTGCTGTTTCTTCTCGTATTTATAATGTATGAAGATGCGTCTAATGGTAGACTTTTGATGTTGTTTTATTTGCTTGTTTTACTCAGTGACGCGTCCGAAACCTCTGTCCACAGTAGTGACCAAGTCCACTGGTCCTAGGGTAATGTCGCAGTCAACCCTGATCTTGGCAATAATGGAGAAGATGGATGAAGTTGAGCGATTAAACAACTCTGCTAATGACAGGTGATTGTTCCCTCTTCACACCTTTTTGTTTTTTACATCTCTATCCACACAACATGGCTCAACTCCTTTGTTTCTCTCTCTGAACACTTTCACAGTTTAACAAGAGTTTGTGTGTGTGTGTGTGTGCATTGTAAACTGACTTGTTTATGCTTTTGTTCTGATAGATATATACCTATATGCATTTGTATGTATGTGTGTGGCTGTATGAGTTCTTTTCAACTTAGCACTGATGCTAATAGGATCCAATGCACCACCAGGATTTGAATGTGCAATTGTATAAGATGTTAATAAAATGATTGTTTTCTGGGTTATGGCTGTGGTTAGGCTGTCTGCTCTGCCATTGAGATTCTTTCCAGTGAAGGCACGTGGCTTAGTGGTTAGAGCATTCAGCTCGTGATTGTAAGGTTGCAAGTTCAATTCCCAGCAGCGCATTGTCCTCTTGAGCAAGGCACTTTATTTTACATTGCTCCACTCCACTCAGCTAGCAAAAATGAGTAGTACCAGTAATTCAAAAGGGGCCGGCCATGTCACATTCTGTGTCATGCTGAATCTCTCTGAGGACTACTGGGTGTATGCATGTCTGTGGAGTACTCAGCCACTTGCACGTTAATATCATAAGCAGGCTTTTCTACTGATTGAATCAACTGGAACATTTGTTGTGTAAAATTCTTCACATCTCACTGTTCCAGCACCACCCAGCTTTGGTGTCTTAAGACAGTTTTTGGTCACCAGCTCTATACTCTTTTCGTACTCCCAATTCCTTATTCCTTTTGCTTCAAAAATTCTACAGAAGTCAAAACTTTAAGTTTTGACTTTGTATATTTTGAAATTTTCCCATTTTTCTCTTACTCTTTTACTTGTTTCAGTCATTTGACTGCGGCCATGCTGGAGCACCGCCTTTAGTCGAGCAAATCGACCCCGGGACTTATTCTTTGTAAGCCCAGTACTTATTCTATTGGTCTCTTTTTGCCGAACCGCTAAGTGACGGGGACGTTAACACACCAGCATCGGTTGTCAAGCAATGCTAGGGGGGACAAACACAGATACACACACACACTTATATATTTATATACATATATACGACAGGCTTCTTTCAGTTTCCGTCTACCAAATCCACTCACAAGGCATTGGTCGGCCCGGGGCTATAGCAGAAGACACTTACCCAAGATGCCACGCAGTGGGACTGAACCCGGAACCATGTGGTTGGTTAGCAAGCTACTTACCACACAGCTACTCCTGCGCCTATATCTTTTTTTTTTCCTTTTTTCCAGCAGGTCTTTTGGTGAAGAATCATTCCAGGACATTGCTGTACCTTTTATTTCAGCACCATTCACACCTCAAAAGACTGCATTACCGTATGTATTCCTAATTTCTATAATTCAGTTTATTTTTCATGATTTATTTTGTTTACATCTCTTCTATGGGTTTTCCCTCCCCACAGTATTTATTATATTGTCCATTTGTTGTTGTTGTTTCTCGGTTGACCCGGGATCAATCTTGGTCAGACAGTCATGTGATTATAGGGGTTTTTTTTCCCCTTGTGATCACTCTGCCTTCTTTGTGGGCTGGCAGAATCGTTAGCATGCTGGACGAAATGCCTAGCGGTATTTCGTCTGCCGTTACGTTCTGAGTTCAAATTCCGCCGAGGTCGACTTTGCCTTTCATCCTTTCGGGTTTGATAAATTAAGTACCAGTTACGCACTGGGTTCGATGTAATCGACTTAATACCTATGTCTGTCCTTGTTTGTCCCCTCTATGTTTAGCCCCTTGTGGTTAATAAAGAAATAGGTATATCTAAAGCTACATTATTCAATGTGTCATTACTTTGTTATAAACCCTTGCTACTATTTCTAGTAGAGGGTAGGGGCTGTCTAAAACATCTTACAGTATGATGGAGGAGTTTGTAATTAAAGCCATAACCGATTAGCGTTTTCATGAATCACACGTAAATATGAGGAGAATGGTTGCAATAACCATGGTGATTGTGATGATAACATTTGTGTTGATAGGATAATAGTTGGTGCCATGTAAAAGGCACTGGAGATGCTACCACTTAAAATGCACCCAGTGCGCTCTGTAGAGTGGTTGGTGTTAGGAAGGGCATCCAGCTGTAGAAACCAAACCAAAGCAATTGGAGCCTGGTGTCGGTCTTGGGCTTGCCACCTCCCTATCAAACTGTCTAACCCATGCCAGCATGGAAAACAATCGTTAAATGATGATGGTAGTATTAATAGTAGTAATAACATTATAACAATGATGATGATGATGTTGATGAATTCTTTTTCAGAAATTTTTCCCGATTCGCTTCAGAGAAAAGCCTGATGAAGGACACCACTTCCTCACAGTCTGCGTCCAAACATAAAAGTATTCTGTTGTCTCAGAAATATACTTCGGCTCGAGATGAACATTTTGGTTACTTGGAACAACCTGCAAGACGGTAGGTCTGAGGCCCCATGGGGTCACTTTCCATTTTTGTTGTTCAACCCCTGGTCAATAATGCTCCTCTAGACTTAGCTATGATCAAACATGTTCCAGCTGTGACACAGTCTATCTAGGACTGTATTATCGAATGTATATCTTTTGTCTTTTACTTGTTTCAGTCATCAGACTGTGGCCATGCTGGGGCACCACCATGAAGAATTTTAGGGAAACAAATCAACCCCAGGAATTTTTTCTTTTTTTGAAGTTTGGTATTTATTCTATAAGTTTCTTTTGCCAAACCACTAAGCTACAAGGATGTAAACAAACCAACACACACATACATACAATGGACCTTTTTTCAGTTCCCATCAACCAAATTCATTCACCTGGCTTTGGTCAACTCAGGACTATAGTAGAAGACACTCTAGATGCCATTCAGTGGGACTGAACCCAGAATCACATGGCTTGGAAGGAAACTGCTAACCACTCACCACCTCTTTTTTAAAATCTTGTTTTAGCTATTTTTTACTCGGGAGATTTGGCTACTATTTCTAGCAAGTCACTGGCTGAAATGTATTAATGTTTCTTAAGGTGACTCAGTTTATGGAAATGTCCGCTATTGAAATGTCAAAGTGACAACACGTGTTTGTGTGTGCGAAGCAGGCTGTAGATAAGCACCATTGTTGCCATTGATCACACTTTTTGCAGTGTGTTGTTGAGGCAAGCTCTACCTGCGACGATTTCATCTCAATCGAAGGAGAGGAGCTTTCTCCGTCCGGGTTGCGGATCTGTGGAACAAGCTGCCAGACGAGATGGTGAAGATGCCGACAACCGCTTTGTTCAAAGCCTCCCTTGACCTCAAGTGGCCTGAACTCTTTACATGAACACCACCCTGTACTTAACTCCATGTCCCATTACATGGCCTTGCTATTTGCTTTTGAGCCAAATTAACTAACTAACTAACTAACTAAAGCAAAACTCAATAACGTGTCAGTCCTCCCACCAGACGAAGCCATAGCTTTACTTCATTCTCACTTCATCATAGCATTTTCTTGGCAGAGATTTTGGGCTGGTTTGCCATTGCCCTCCCTAACCCGATGGCTGAGATCATCCGGGTGGCTGAATGTTTAAGCTCACCTCAGAACTACACTGTGTGTGTGTGTGTAGGGGGGGCTATGAGATACACAGCCCCTCGTATTGTAATCCAATGAAGAGGTAGTTTCATTGATTGAATAATTGTGCATTCGTTAAGCCTGATGGTTTAACAATTATACACCAGTGTATGGATAACGGCAATTCTACTTGGCTTGATGCATCACCTCAAGTACAGCAAATCACCACATATATACATATATGTATCATCACTTTCGTTTAGCGTCCGCTTTCCATGCTGGCATGGGTTGGACGATTTGACTGAGGTCTGGCGAACCAGGTGGCTGCACCAGACTCCAATCTTATCTGGCAGAGTTTCGACAGCTGGATGCCCTTCCTAACGCCAACCACTCGGGGGCCAGTCAGGCAGTACTGGCAACGGCCACGCTCAAATGGTGCTTTTTATTGTGCCATGTAATGTGTATGTATTTATTTATATGTGTGTATGTATATGTATGTTATGTTCCTGTATCATTTATTGTAGAAAACCGAAATACGTGAGTGCTGAAGCCCTGTCTGTCCTTCAGACCCCTGTCATCCAGAGGAAGAGTACACTGCAGTCCAAAATGACCAGTCCTCGCCCGACCCCACAGTCCATATTGAAAGTGCGACAAATGTCTGCAAGGTCACCCAGCTTCAATATGTCGAGGTCGATGGACAAAGGTAAGTTTCTTCTTTTTTGTTCCACCTCACATTTCTGTTATGTCTTCAATCCTTGAAACTCTAATGTGGTCTTGTGACATGCTAGAAATAGCAACTAGGTCCTCCTTTAACTACTCTTTTTTGACTTAAGAGAAAAGAAAGTACACGTTGATTAATGTACTCCTAGATATACTGTACTTGAAGAAAGAGGCAGGATGGTCCAGAACACCTTTAATTTTGGATTACCAGGTTACTTGATATCATCATCATTTTACTTCTTTCACCCTCTCCCCTTATTGTGGCCCTTTTGATGTCTTCCTTTCTTTTTCTATCTCCTACCCCACTTCCTCTTAGATTATCTGAACAAATGTACGCAAACCTTAGGGTGTTGTGTACTCCCTTCACTTACACCCACTCCCATCTCTATCCGTTTCTGATCTCATTACCTCCCCTCTCGGTCTACCCACTTAGGGTGCTCAGAACGTGAGTGATGGTACCATGAGATGAGGTACCCAAACTCAAGAGTTACAGTTTCAGGCAAACTAATGGACAGAATCACAAAACACATTTCGGAGGAATAACAAGAACAGGCTTGTCTCTGCTCATCGAAATTGCTATTTTCTTCCTCATGTTTGGTTGTCTGAATCACTCATTGTTTGCGTATGGGTAAACTCTTTGTGCAAAGTATAAATATGATCAGTAATTTCCTCAATTGTGAAGAGTGTAGGCCTTGCTTATTGACCAAAGTGCTGGATTCATTACGCTTGCTTCATTGCAAAATCGTTTTTGCTTTTTCTTTTTTTCAATTAAAGACATGAGTGAGCTACAACTATGGGGTTCACCATTAACCCTTTCGTTACTGTATTTAGTTTGAGATGTTCTGTGTTTCTTTCAATTACTTTAAATATAACAAAGAATTTAGTAAAATAACTTAGTTATCATTCAGCTTGTATTAGGAACATAAATTGTGACTAAGGTTTGGTGGAAGATTTTAATTGAAATCTTAAGAAAACAAGACATTTGTACAACAGAGCCAGAGCCGGTTTCAGCCAGGTTGGTAACAAAAGGGTTAACAAGTCATAAACAGACTTGACTACAAAACTGTCTATCTATAGTATTTTATCTTCTACTAGAAGTATCGCCCGGCGTTGCTCGGGTTTGTAAGGGAAATAACTATATAAGCATTTTTAGTGAGTTATAGCAAAAAAATGCATTAAAAATGGAATAAAAAATGATGGTAATTTTGGCGACTTCAAGCCATGAAGTCGTTGTTCTAAAAGAACGCTGGTCTCCTTGCCAATGCTTTACGACGTTGATTTCCTTACACTCCCTTCCCCACAGCTTCACGAGGGAGGGAAGAAGGGGGAGAAGCAACACAGGTGCAGGTGTGACCATGGACGCCAACTCCGCCGCCATCGACACATGAAAAAATATACGTTAAAATGGAAAAAAATGATGTTAAATTATTTTTAAAATCGTAGACTCATCGTAGATGCGCACTAATACCCAGACGGGCTCGATATGAATCACGACCATAAGATACCCGAATTTGGTTAAACTGCACCGCAAAATGTGGGAGTAGTTAGGAATCTAGATCGTAGGAGACAGACACTCACACAACTACAGTTTTATATATATAGATTTCTTTGTGTGTTGATCATTACTGCTTTGACCCTTTCTGCCTGGCTGATACATATTTGTACCAATCAAAAATTTTACAAACCATATCTTTAAAATTCCCATTCTCTGTGTGATGCAGTGTAGTACCACTCTGGTTTTTCTGGTAAGTATGTAGTGCCACGTGTATGATCAGAGTGTATGACACTATAATGACAGTTCAAAAGGCTCACATGCATACAAACCCCACACCCATACCGATTTGAAAAAAAGTCCCCTTGAAATGGTTAATGGGAATTTTAATAGATATTTAAGTTTTGCCTGCTATACTGGGAACATTGTGTGATATGGTTAATAACCTCTGAATATGGTGGGGTTAAAAAAAATTGAAACCTAAGTTGGATTTGAATTCAGATATCTTCAGTTATTTATTGTCCATCATCTATAAATCTGGTTCCACATGGGATGCCAACCAACATTTTCCATTTGTTTTTTCTTTTTTTTTTTAGATTCTCCTGGTCTGCGAAATTCAGGGCGTTCCTCTCAATCAGCTGCAAACAACTCTTTATTGTTAACACCAACTGCAACATCAGTTAAGAGGACCAGCAAGTCCCTTCGATTTGCTGAGCCAGCTTCCAGAAATTTCTCTCCAAATTCTTCCAACGGTTCTTATACATCAATGTCAGCATTGTTATCAAAGACGGCTCCCAGAACAGAAATATCTGCTGCTGAGTAATTATATTTATTTCACAACAAAATAAATCCACTTCCAGTTATCTTTATTATTATTATTATTATTATTATTATTATTGCATTGCCTTTCATCCTTTTGGAGTTGATAAATTAAGTACCAGTGAAACATTGGGGTCAATGTCATTGACTAGTCCCCTCCCCCAAAATTTCAGACCTTGTGTCTATAGTAGAAAGAATTATCTCTATCTCTATATATATATATAAACGGCAGTTTGTCTGTCTGTGTGTCTGTTAGGTTGTACCCTCACCCTGACCACGGCTTTCAACCGATTCTGATGAAACTTGACACACACATAGCCCAATGTCATAATTCAAAACTAACGCAGCGTAAATTTTGAAAATTTCTCCCAGTTCTGAAAAAAAATCGATAAATTCAACATGGGGTCGAGAATCTAAGCTTTTTATATGCAACACATTTTCTGTCGGGAGACAGCTAGGAAAATCGTATACATAGAAGTATTTGAGTGAAGAGAAGACGTTGCAACCTACACATGCGCCTTCGTTCCCTGGAGGGAAAGAACTAGATTGGAATTAGTCGTTGCCTACTAGGGGCTCTTACATACCCGGGCAACGCCGGGCTATGCTGCTAGTTATTATTAAAGGTGGCCAGCTGGCAGAATCGTTTGCATGCTGAGCAAAATGCTTAGCGACACTTCATCCACCTTCATGTTCTGGGTTCAAATTCCATTGAGGTTTCATCCTTTTGTAGTTGATGAATTAAGAACCAGTGAAACAGTGGGGTCAGTGTAATTAACTAAAAATTTCAGGCCTTGTGCCTTTAGTAGAAAGGATTATTATTATTATTCACATACACTCAACAGATTAGACTCTTGAAAAACTGAAGAATCCTAACATTGGGCTACAATCAGTTGCCTTAGATGCCAAGAACCCTCCTAAGTATCCTAGCTGTCCCTAGTTTCCTGCAGCTGTACTAAACTGGGTTTTATGTCTATTTCCTCTATCCATATGTTCAGATCTTTAGAGATAGTTCTCGATGCACCTATAACTACTGGGATACATTATTATTATTTATATTTCTTTATTGCCCACAAGGGGCTAAACATAGAGGGGACAAATAAGGACAGACAAAGGGATTAAGTCGATTACAACGACCCCAGTGCGAAACTGGTACTTTATTTATCGAAAGGATGAAAGGCAAAGTCGACCTCGGCGGAATTTGAACTCAGAACGTAGCGGCAGACGAGATACGGCTTCGCATGTCACCCGACGTTTCTGCCAGCTCGCCGCCTTTGAATACATTATTATTATTGAATACATTATTATTATTGAGAGAGCAGTGCATGCCATCAAAGTGACACTGGGGTAAAATATATGAAGCCCAGTATACCCATCATGATTGCCCGTCTGATAAGGGTACATGCACTGCAACCATTTGTGCATGACCTGATGATCTCATATCAAGATAAACAGTGCATGACCTTGCAGGTGGGGCCCTGTTAAAATTTTCTTTAGGTCAATTAGTCCATCCCCTTCAAAAGGTCCTTGAATAAGGGATGATGAATGAAACATCCATGTTTCCCAAGGTGATTTATCCAAACACCAAAGAATTCCCCCACTACTTCTGCTCATGATCAGAGACGCGCGTATTATTATTATTTTTACGAGGGCACATGGCCTAATGGTTAGGGTATTGCACTCCCGATTGCAAGATTCTGGTTTCAATTCCCAGACCAGTTGATGTGTTGTGTTCTTGGGTACAACATATCGTCTCACATTGCTCTGTGATCACTTTGACACCTGATGCAAGGTAGACTTGTGCACCTGTTCAGACAATGTCAACTTGATGGAGGGTAGTGAGCTAATGTACATCTCTTGCATTTGATTCCTAAAAACAAATCGTTTGTGTTGGTCATTTGGTTGTTTTCTCTTTTTATTCCAATTTGCTCCCAGTAACATTGGTGACAGATTTCAAATGGGTTAGTCACTGGTTCACTCCATTGCTAAGTGGATTGCTCAATTCAAATGGTCAGCCTTTACTATAAGGGGACACATGTCTGTGGTATACTCAGCCCTAGTAGGTCATTCAGTTGTTCAAATAACTATGCACTTGTGAAACTGGTGGATGATCTCTTTATTTGCACTCTAGCACAGCCTTTGTTCGGTGTGTGTACTTGTGCTGCAGCATGGTCTTGGCTGTGCTGCCTAATTCAAACTACTGGCCATGCTGGAGCACCACTGTCATATCTACAGTATTTAATCTTTCTCGTTTCAGTCGACATCAGGTGATGGACAACATATTGGCTTTGCTGGACAACAACAATGTTGAAGCTGGTCGAGAGGTGACAGAGATGGACACAGATGGTGTGGAGGAGGAGGAGGAGGAAGAAGAGGAGGACACCGGTTCTTTCATTGAAGAGGAGGAAGATGACGACTACGAGGAAGAACACAGGCGCAAAATGCATGTTGATGATGATGATGATGAAGAAGAAGAAGAAAGCGGGCTGTTGAGAAGGTGGTGGCGGCAGAAGTGGCACGGGTTTTAGCTGAAGTCAGGAAAGTGAAGAGACAGGAAGAAGAGGAAGAGGAAGATGATGATGATGATGATTATTATGAGGAGGAAGAGGATGGTGAGATGCAAGTTGATGATTCTGACAACAGTGAGGATCTGACACAGCAACAACAACAACAACAACGATGGCGGCAACCTGTCTCCGGTCAACGGGAATTTGGTGAAGAATTAAGCAGCAGCTACCGAGCCATTGGTAGTCAGGCGATGCCACCAGTGGAGGGCCAAACAGGCTCATTGGCTTCAACAGAATCAACTGAACAGGTGGATAACGATCAGGTGTCCTACACAACAGACTCTGATGACGTGCTCGATCGCTCTGACATGCTTCAACACACGCTCAGGGTTGACAGTGACATTGTTTTTGCATTTCCAGATTCTGTTAATGGTAAGTAACTTTGCCTTCTTGTCATTGAAACAAAACTAGAAATGTATTTGTTAATATTGAGTGGCACTGGACTGGCTCCTTTGCAGGTGGCATGTAAAAAACACCATTTGAGCGTGGCTGTTGCCAGTACCGCCTGACTGGCCCTCGTGCCGGTGGCACATAAAAGCACCCACTACAGTCTCTCTCTCAAATGGCAGTCCATGTGCCTCTTAATAGATGCACAGGGAAGTTCAAATATAATGCTGTAAGCAGCAGGAGCAGTGTAAAATTGGCAGCTGCTCTGTTGCTGGAACATTCACTTCCTCCTGATATAGGATAGGCACTCTCAGGCTGACCCATTGTGTCTTTTGGCCGTTTATTTCCAATCTTTTCACTACCAACGACCCCCTTTTATTTAAATGGACTCTTCCACAGTCTCCAGGCTGTTTTGAAAAGTTTGTTGCCTCAATAAGCTGAGTTGATTAACTAACAAGAAACTAGTTTTAATTATGAGTAGCCTAGTAATTAAGCCTAGTAAAGTAATTGTTTGTGGCGTGAAGTGAGCATTTCTGCCTGACCGAGTAACAGAGTTGTAGCTGAGTCTTTATTTCTCTGATTGAGGTTGTTCAGCAAAGCAAGACCCCTGCACCATCACACTCTCTTGGTGAGTCCAGGGATGATAGGGAAAGGGGTAACGGGGATGGGTAGAGAGGATGCTACTGGAAGTCTTCAGCTTTGACCTTCCACTCAGATAGCCACTGGGTGATGGTCATTATGAAGCTGTCTCCTGCTGAATCCTTGTTTGTTGATCGCACAAAAGAATCCTCCTCCCTCTTCCTCCACCCCTCACCTCACTCCACATCCTCATTTCTTTTCCTCTCCCCTCCACCACATTGTCTCTCTCAGTTGTTCAACTTGCTAGAAATAGCAGTTAGATCATACTCTTGGGGAAGGGAAATAAAAAAAAAAAAGGGACATAAGTGTGTGGTTGTGGATTCACTGTGCCTAAGAAAGAAGGGGTGATCGCCATGGCTGGACTGCTCTCCCTCATTAGCTCATTTTGAACTGTCTAGGGGTTAAACAACAACACACACACACAATCACACATGCACACGTTTTATGTGATGTGAACCCAAAGTATTTGTTTCATTTTTCAGAGAGATCATCTGATGCAGTGACCCACACAAGCAAAAGACTTCACATTGAGGTGGACACGGAGGAGGAGGATGGTGATGATGATGTAGCTATGGAGTCTGTGGAACCAGACACAGATGTCACAGAGGCAGTGAGAGACAGCGAACCACCACCACTCCAGAGGGAGTCTTTACATACGTCTACCACCACCACCATCACCACGTTTGATGTTACCGCTACTGTTCCTACTCTTCCTGCTACTACTCCTACTTTTACTACTACACCTCCTCCTACTCCTCCTACCACCACAGTCACTGCTTCTGCTACTCATGAGGATGAGACTGCTGCTGCTGGTTGTTACCAGATTGATGATGATGTGGATGAATACCACCACGAGGACTCCATGGCAAACATCCTGCTCAAACACGCGTCCCATTTACTGGCATCGTCCACCTCCCACACCACCAAAGTTATCTCCCCCGCTGCACCCCCGCCCCCACCTATTGTGGACTTGACCGACGATCAAGATGAGGAGGTTGACTACAGTTATGACTTCATAGAGGGAAGACAACAGGCTAACCGGGTGGAAGGTGACAATTTCTTTGAACCAGAAGAATCCAATGATATCCTGGAGATTTGTCCCCTCTCTGCGCCACAACAGGTAAAAATCTTTTTGATTCCTCTGTCCACTGTTTTTTGTTTTTCATTCTTTTTATGGTTTTTACTTTGTTTTTATGTCTGTTTTACCTTGCTAGTATGAGTTAGATCAGTACTTTTCAACCGTTTCTATACTCATGGACCCCTCTGATTTCTTTTTAATAATAATAATAATTGTGTACAGTGCTCAGGTGCACTACAACTCATCTAAAGTGTATATATAATCAGGTGTAGTTTCGGCGGATTTCGGAAAGCATGAGGGCCTTAAAAGATGCAGTGTCATGGCAGTCAACAACTGACGCAGGCAGTTTATTCCATGCTTCAGCAACTCTGAGCGTGAAAAAATGTTTCCGAAAGTCATGGGAGCTGTGTTGTTTTCTGACTTTGTAGGCATGTCCACGTGTGTTAGACACATGGAGATCAAAAAGGTGTTCAGTGTTGTTGTTGGTGAGGTGGTTGATAACTTTGTGGTGTTTACCAAGTCCGTCGCCAGATGCCGGAGCTTCAGGGAAACAAGGCGCTCAGAATATGGTAGGTGTCTGATGTTTACTCGGCTGGACTTCCATATTCATTCCGTCTTGAAAAAAAAATCTTGTATTTTTCTTCATCATCGTACGTCTGTTGTCCATGCTGGCATGGGTTGGGTGACTTGACCAGAGCTGGCAAGCTAAGGAGCTGCACCAGACCCCAGACTGATTTGGCATGGTTTTCTGTGGCTGGATGTCCTTCCTAACACCAACCACTTTACAGAAGAGTGTACTGGGTGCTTTTATGTGGCGCTGCACACGTGGATCCACCTGTTTATGTGACAGAGCCATGAGTGCAGAATTGTATAAAAATCAATTCCTAAAATATTTTGTTAATTTTTAGAAATATAACCAATTCTATTCTTTACTTGCTTCATTCTGCGGCCATGCTGGAACACCGCCTTTAGTCGAACAAATCGACCCCAGGATTTAGTCTTTGTAAGCCTAGTACTTATTCTATCAGTCCCTATTGCCAAACTGCCAAGTTATGGGGACATAAACACACCAACATCCATTGTTAAGCGATGGTGGGGGGACAAACACAGACACGCAAATATAAACATTCACACATACATATATACATATATATGATGGGCTTCTTTCAGTTTCCGTCTACCAAATCCATTCAGAAGGCTTTGGTTAGCCTGAGGCTATAGTTGAGGACACTTGCCCAAGCTGCCACCCAGTGGGACTGAACCTGGGACCATGTGGTTGGGAAGCAAGCTCCTTACCACACAGCCACTCCTTATTGAACATAAATTTTAACAGCAAAATTTTATATGCTACCCCCCCCCCCAGCCGGTCATAGGACTGCAGTCGAAAACTACTGAGTTTGACAAATACATCATTGAGGCATTGTTTTGCAGCTGAATGCTCTTCCTGTGCTGATCCTTACATGACTTTCAAATAAGGGATCCCTTGTTCCATGTCTTTCAAAGTGTAGACCCATTGGACAATTTGTTGGTGGAAAATTACAAAAAACTTCACTTGTAGAACAATGATATTCACATGATTCCCCACACACACATGGTGGGCTTCCTTTCAATTTCCATTCACCATATCCAACCGCTAGGTTTTGATCGGCCCTGGGCTATAATAAAAGATATTTGCCCTAGACAACTGTGCAGTGGGACTGAACCGGTCACACAGTTATGTCTGATGTTTTGAAATTTCCTTGAGATTTCTCGCTTGATTTAATGAAGGCTTCTTTGTCCTTCGAAATTCTGCGACAAGGAATCACCATCATCTCTTCCTTCCTTCAGACCAGATGTTTAGGCCACTGGTTCTCAACCAATTTTAACCTATGGACCCCTTTGATTAATAATCTTTTCTAACCACTTGATGCTTAAAAGCCAGTTTTATAGAGACTTCTTTCAAAATTCCTATTTTGCTTTCCACTCATTCACTTGTGTGGGTTTGCAATGGAATTCTCTGGGAGAACATGTTTCAGTGACCAAAAACATGTCAAACAATGTAAAGAATCAGAGAAAGAAACCTGGCTCTTTCTTGCAATAAATACATCTAAATTTTTATCATGGACCCTTAAAATGCTGCTGTGGATCCTCACTTCACTATTTTTCTTGTATGTACGCCAAATGTCTTATATGACCTTCCCCCCACCCCAGGTTGTCTGGACCTTGGTTGAGAACCAAGAGTTTAAGGTAAAGTTCTGTTTCATTCACTTTTGATGAATTTTTCTCTTCTGTTTATCAAATGAGTGAACAGGCAAGAGCACTAGAAATAGCAGCCTAGTCTTCCATCTCTGGCATGGAATGAAGTTTGCTTTCCAACAACATGCTTCTGGCAAATGTAAGTGCAGGGGTTGATTCTTCATGCAGGGTTCCAGCGATGAATGTCAGAAACCAAAAAGATTTGAAAATAAGGTTCTGAAATCCCTCCTCTGTCAATTTGAATAACAAACAGCCTTTACAGAATGGGACAGAAATTAGAGAAACGGATTAAAATTGTCTCCCTTAGATTAGGCTTAGTTTGTGTGTAATTACACACACACGCACATATATATATATATATATATCATCATCATCATCATTTAGCGTCCGCTTTCCATGCTAGCATGGGTTGGACGGTTTAACTGGGGTCTGTGAAGCTGGAAGGCTTCGTCAGGCCCAGTCAGATCTGGCAGTGTTTCTACGGCTGGATGCCCTTCCTAACGCCAACCACTCCGTGAGTGTAGTGGGTGCTTTTTACGTGCCACCCGCACAGGTGCCAGACAGAGCTGGCAAACGGCCACGAACGGATGGTGCTTTTACGTGTCACCGGCACGGGGCCAGGCGATGCTGGCAACGGCCACGAACGGATGGTGCTTTTACGTGTCACCGGCACGGGGCCAGGCCAGGCTGGCAACGGACATGAACGGATGGTGCTTTTACGTGCCACCGACACGGGGCCAGACAGAGCTGGCAAACGGCCACGAACGGATGGTGATAGTTAATCCAAACAAGGAAACACAAAAAAACACAACGCGAGGACGTGGAACAAATAAAGTATTATTGGACTCTCAGGAAAGAAGGGAAGATAGCTAAGATCAAAGTCTAATATCTATTCTTATTAGTTGATATAATGTGTGTGTGTTTTGAAACCAGTAAAAACGAGAATGGCTCCAAAATATGAGAAACCACAAAGACGAGGTGAAAGAACATTTCAGGTAGTTTCATTTATAGGATCAACATATCTTTGTGTTGTGGGGTGGATTGGGATTTGAAGAATTCATCTTTTGCGTTGCTTTTTAAAAGTTTTGCAGTTGCTTACAACAAAATGGTGGTGACAAACAAATGAACTGTTTTATCTCCATATCTTCGTTGAAATATGCTGCATTTGTCAGAATTAATTTTGAAAATATGGAAAATTTAGTAAAATGATTTTGTTATTATTAATCCTTTGAGCCGTGATCTTTTTGGTACTCTTTCATCCTGTGCCTGAGTTCCTAAGCCATTTATACCCGAGTCTAACAGGGGTAAGGAGCAAGACTGTCATAACATATACATGATACAATTCCTACATTGCTGTTACTCTTTACTCTTTTACTTGTTTCAGTCATTTGACTGCGGCCATGCTGGAGCACCGCCTTTAGTCGAGCAAATCGACCCCGGGACTTATTGTTTTTGTAAGCCCAGTACTTATTCTATCGGTCTCTTTTGCCGAACCGCTAAGTTACGGGGACGTAAACACACCACCATCGGTTGTCAAGCAATGCTAGTGGGACAAACACAGACACACAAACACACACACACACACATATATATATATATACATATACGACAGGCTTCTTTCAGTTTCCGTCTACCAAATCCACTCACAAGACTTTGGTCGGCCCGGGGCTATAGCAGAAGACACTTGCCCAAGATGCCACGCAGTGGGACTGAACCCGGAACCATGTGGTTGGTTAGCAAGCTACTTACCACACAGCCACTACTGCACGGCCACAAAGCATACAAACACTTGATATCGCCTGACGTTTTTATGCCAATATTGCACTCTTCAGGTGGTGCTCCAGCTTTGCCACAAACGAATGAAAACCGTTGAACCAAGTGAAATCATGACTGATGCCAGTGCCACCTGACTGGTTCCCATGCCAGTGGTACATAAAAAGTACTCTCGGAGTGGTTTGCATTAGGAAGAGCAACCAACTGTAGAAACTTCAGTCAAACTGTCCAACCCAGTCCAGCATGGAAAGCAGATGTTAAACGATGATGCACCATGTTGGATTAGTAGACCAGAACCACTATTCATTAGTTTGTTTCTGGAGCCTTTGTGGCATGCAAATTGGTTTGAGTGGTGAAGTTTCTCTGGAATTGGCAAAGTTTCCTGGAGAGGTGGTCAGCTTATGACAGTCCAGACAGGTAGTAGGGAGCTCATTTCTGGACCTTGAGTCTTTGGCATTCATCGCTGGAAGAGGGAATGGCTTCATCATGCTGCAGAATCATCAGACACATGTGGACATCATGTGGTGAACTCAATGGGAGCTGCCTTAACCCCTTTTTGGGTAAATGCCATTGCAAAATGAAGAGGAATTGATCAATCCAGAAATCTATTTACAAACTCAACTGGGCTTACACTCCCCATTTCTGCTGCCTGGAATGGTGTTTGACCTACAAGTTGAAGTGTCATATGGACCTTTGCTGATGGCATCCAGTGTTGTAGTTCCCCTCTCTCTCTTTTCACACCATTTGATCCATTCTCCAAACCAGTTTCATTGTCCCTGTTTTCACTTGCTATTCTGGGTCTGTCATCATCAGAAACAGATTCCAAGTCACTGCTTTGGTAATTTGCATCATCTTTGCCATCAAATTCACTGAATTCATCCAATATGTTGAACTCTGCCATTTATAGAGAACTAGCAGTATCGCCCGGCGTTGCTCGGGTTTGTAAGGGAAATAACTATAAAGCATTTTTAGTGAGTTATAGCCAAAATATAGCAAAAAAATGGGGAAAAAATGATGGTAAATTTTTTTTTTTGAGAGTTAAAAAGGTGGAGTTGCGTCCCCTAGACAGTCTGTGGTTTGTGTTTCTGATTCTCGACCCCATGTCGAATTTATCGATTTTTTTCAGAACTGGGGGAACATTTCAAAATTTTCTCTGCGTTAGTTTTGAATTATGACATTGGGCTATGTGTGTGTCAAGTTTCATCAGAATCGGTTGAAAGCCGTGGTCAGGGTGAGGGCACAACCTGACAGACACACAGACACGCAGACAGACAAACTGCCGTTTATATAGAGAGAGATATTCCAGAACTTATCCATAATGTCCAGAGAATAACCCCTGAACATAAAACCCTTTTGTTCGTAGAACACACTTCTTAATTATCCAACCATTCGAGCTCATCTTCAGAAAATAGACAACAGAAAACATCACCCATGGCCACCCACACAGATCTGCTCTTGCGGGTGTAGTAAATGCATATCTAAGTGTTGGGATGGGGGGAACCAAATGGCTGGCATAAGACAGGGAGTCAAGGGGTGGGAGCTGATGTGTCTGTGCTTGGTCGATGGTGTTGTCCCTTCATGCATCCAAGGGGAGAGGGGCAAGCTATGGTAATATTGACCCTGGAAGGATTTCAAGTCACTTTCTGTTGTTGTTGTAATTGTTGTTTCTATTTCTTTAAATATTTTTTTTATGGATTTTTAATTGATTTTTTTTTTTTTCTTTTTCAGCAGCCCACCTTGTCATCAAGTTATTACCATTCGACGACGAAGATAGAGGAGACACCTGCAGAACAGATACTGATTGATGATGATGAGGAGGAGGAGGCAGAAGTGGTGGAGGAAGAAGAGGAGGAGGAGGAGGCAGAAGTGGTGGAGGAAGAAGAGGAGGAGGAGGAGGCAGAAGTGGTGGCGGAAGAAGAGGAGGAGGAGGCAGAAGTGGTGGCGGAAGAAGAGGAGGAGGAGGCAGAAGTGGTGGAGGAAGAAGAGGAGGAGGCAGAAGTGGTGGAGGAAGAAGAGGAGGAGGCAGAAGTGGCGGAGGAAGAAGAGGAGGTGGAGGCAGAAGTGGCGGAGGAAGAAGAGGAGGAGGCAGAAGTGGCGGAGGAAGAAGAGGAGGAGGCAGAAGTGGTGGAAGAGGATAGTGAAGAGGATGGGGGATTTGTTAAAGTAGAACATGTGGAGGAGGAGGAGGAAGAGAGAGATGATGCTAGTAAAGCAAGTTCAGTGCAAGAGGAGGTTGGTGTTAGGGTGGAAGAAACGGAAATGGGCAAGCTGTTGGCGGTGCAGGAAGATGAAGATGAAGATGTTGGTAGTGAGGCTGAGTCCGTTACAATGGAAACTGCAGCCAGGACAGACACAATGAGCCAGATCAGGGTTTCAGAAGTTCAACCAGAGCCTTGTCACTTTGACCACAACGACAGGGTCAATGAGGGCAATGTCCCAGAGCAAACGGCCACAGATGTGATACCCGTGGCCGCCGCTGCTGCCCCATCAACCCCACTGGATTCTGAGAACGAAGATACAGAGATGAGAGTTTCCCATATCGATGAGCAGCAGCAGCAGCTTACTAACCAAGAGGAAGACGATGGTGGCGTGGTTCTGGACGGTCATGTCACGTCTGCATCTTCGTCCGATAACCTCACTTCCTTTTCTTTGTCAGACACTTCTTGTATGTCAGCCCCTTCATCGACGACAAGGCAGGAAGTCACAATGGAAGCTGAAACAATGGTAAGACTTAGCATCTCTCCTTTTTGCTGTCTATTTTATTATTATGCTTCAGGCAATAAACTGACCACATGGTCAGCGCACTGGACATCAGGCTCTGTGGCATTTCGTCTGGCTTTATGTTCTGGCAAAGTTGCATTTGCCTTCGTGCCGGTGACACGTAAAAGCACCATCCGTTTCGTGGCCGTTTGCCAGCTCAGTCTGGCCCCCATGTTGGTGACACGTAAAAGCACCATCCGTTCGTGTCTGTTGCCAGCCTCGCCTGGCCCCCGTGCCGGTGACACGTAAAAGCACCATCCGTTCGTGGCCGTTTGCCAGCTCTGTCTGGCACCTGTGCGAGTGGCACGTAAAAAGCACCCACTACACTCACGGAGTGGTTGGCATTAGGAAGGGCATCCAGTCGTAGAAACACTTCCAAATCTGACTGGGCCTGATGCAGCCTTCTGGCTTCACAGATCCCAGTTGAACCGTCCAACCCATGCTAGCATGGAGAACGGACGCTAAATGATGATGATGATGATGATGATTGTTGTGGGGCAGGGGTGTGGCAATGAAATAGGTACCAGTTACACATTGGGGTCGATCTAATTGATTAGCCCCCTCCCCCAAAATTTCAGGCCTTTCATTAGAAAGGGTTATTAAAGCAGGCAGCAGGCAGAATTGTTAGCACACCAGACAAAATGCTTGAATGGCATTTCATCTGTTCCTCCATTCTGTGTTCAAATTCAGCTTTGCCTTTTCATCCTTTCAACTCAATGAAATAAGTACCAGTCATGCACTTGGGTCAATCTAACCAACGAGCCACATCTCCCAAAATTTCAGGCCTTGAGCCTCTATAATAGAAAAGATTATTAAGTTGGTGGGCAGGGCAGAATCTGCATCTCACTGGACAAAATGCTTAGCAGCCTTTCTTACGTTCTGAGTTCAAATAGCAGTGAAGTGTACTTTGCTTTTCATTCTTTTGAGGTTGATAAATTAAGTAACAATTGAGCACTGGGGTTGATTACATCCCCCTGTGCTCCCTGCAAATTTTGGCATTATGCCTACGTCTTCATCTTGAAGACTCCTGATGGATCAGGGGCTTCCCTTGTCTAGCAGTGTACTGCTGTACATTAAGACAGCTGGTTGTAGGAGAGAAGTGTGGACGGCTGGATAATAGTAGGCACAGGAGTGGCTGTGTGGTAAGTAGCTTGCTTCCCAATGACATGGTCCTGAGTTCAGTCCTACTACATGGTACCTTGGGCAAATGTCTTCTACTATAGCCTTGGGCTGACCAAAGCATTGAGTAGATTTGATAGACAGAAACTAGAAGAAGCTTGTTGTTTATGTATATATATATATATATATATATATATATACATATATATATATATATATATATATATATATATGTATGTATGTATGTATGTATGTCTGCGTATATGTTTGCCCCTCCCCCCCATCGCTTGACAACCGATGCTGGTGTGTTTACATCCCCGTAACTTAGCAGTTCAGCAAAAATGACCAATAGAATAGGTACTAGGCTTACAAAGAATAACCTCTGGGGTCAATTTGCTTGACTTAAAGGCGGTGCTCCAGCATGGCTGCAGTCAAATGACTGAAACGAGTAAAAGAAGTTGCTTGCTTTTAGTGATCCTGAAAAGAGAAAGATGTGGAGAATGAATGGGATAGAAGGAGTCTCTCTCGTACGAACCCAACAGAGGGACCAGCTATCCTAGTGGACAGCAGCATGGTAGATAAGACAAAGATAATGAAACAAGGAAAGTCCCTGGTTCATCTGGGGTCACTAGTGAGATCCTGAAAATATTGGGTAAGGTAGGCGCAGGAGTGGCTGTGTGGTAAGTAGCTTGCTAACCAACCACATGGTTCCGGGTTCAGTCCCACTGCGTGGTATCTTGGGCAAGTGTCTTCTGCTATAACCCCGGGCCGACCAATGCCTTGTGAGTGGATTTGGTAGACGGAAACTGAAAGAAGCCTGTCGTATATATGTATATATATATATATATATATATATATATATATATATATATATGTATGTGTGTGTGTTTGTGTGTCTGTGTTTGTCCCCCTAGCATTGCTTGACAACCGATGCTGGTGTGTTTACGTCCCCGTCACTTAGCGGTTCGGCAAAAGAGACCGATAGAATAAGTACTGGGCTTACAAAGAATAAGTCCCGGGGTCGATTTGCTCGACTAAAAGGCGGTGCTCCAGCATGGCCGCAGTCAAAATGACTGAAACATGTAAAAGAGTAAAGAGTAAAAGAGTAGTCTCCTGCATGGTTAAAACCAGGTTCTTGAGGAAGGCATTGTCCCCAGTGACTGGTCTAGCAGCATCACAATCTGCTGCTACTAGGGCGAGGGAGAAATCTTTAATAGATGTAATTATAGAGGCATCAAATTACTGCACAACAATGGTAGAGTGTGATTTGGCTGCTATTTTTAGTATTCTAATTGACTAATTGGAGGTTCTGTTGTTGGCTTATTGTTGTTCTCTATGTTTATAGGAAGTGAGTGTTGGGCCAGAGGAAGTAACTAATGTCACACAGGAAGTGGATGTTGCTATGACAACTAGCTTGCAGCCAGAGGTGGAAGTTGCTCCAGCCATGCCTGCCCCTGCACCAATGATGGAATCTACATCCCATGACCTTCCTCCAGTGAGCGAAACCCTGTCCCAGCCAGCTACGAATGAGGTATGAACTTAACCTGTTGTTATTGTTTGAGCTCTTGTAGTCCAATCGTGACCACCTCATCTTTATTCAGCCATCATCTAATGTGGTTACTGCTCCATATAAAATGCTGAGATATAATTTAAGATACATGTGGCTGCTATTTCTGGCAAGTGGAACAACCATATGCAGGCTTCCTCGTTGGTTGTCAGTCTGTGGAATTAGTAGAAGAGAGGACACAATACCTTGTGTTATTTAATTTAGTCTATTTACATGATACTTATTTTGAGTTCAAATCCCTCAGCAATTGCACACCTGTGACACGTGACTCAAATGACCTCTTCAGTCACACACACACTGATGATGATGATATCTGTGTTAAGGCGGCGAGCTGGCAGAAACGTTAGCACGCCGGGCGAAATACGTAGCCGTATTTCGTCTGCAGTTACGTTCCGAGTTCAAATTCCGCCAAGGTCGACTTTGCCTTTTATCCTTTCGGGGTCGATAAATCAAGTACCAGTTACGCACTGGGGTCGATGTAATCGACTTAATCCGTCTGTCTGTCCCCTCTATGTTTAGCCCCTTGTGGGTAATAAAGAAACAGATATCTGTGTTAAGGTTTAGGCCTTAAAACACGTGGCTCCTACTTTCACAACATAAAGGAGTTTATTGTGGGTTTATTGGGGAGGGTACTGAACAGGTCAAGGGATTATGTAGAAGCCTCAGGTCAGCCTTGATGAAACAGACCCTTTAATTGAAGGTGTTCAGTTCTGGGGTGATAGCCAGTAAGATTTTTCTTTATGTTCTTTTAATCATTCTTTTCTTTTCTTTAATTTCAGACTCCCTCTGTGTTTCCAGCAACCAAGACCCCTTCCAGGAGAAGAGCATCTCAGTCCCGCAGAAATAAAACGACAGAGCTTGGGAAGTTTTCTGTAAGAGAGGAAACATCCCAGATGGAAGTGGAGAGTAAAGATAAAGGAGTCGAGGTGGCTGACGAAAAGGCAACGGAGGAGGAAGTGAAGCACACAAGCTCTATCACAGCCTCACAATCTACCCCTGACATTGAGTTTACACACACTTCGAGAAAGAGAGCCAGCAAAACGCCTGCTGTTGTTGCAGAGTCTGTGAGTAAGGGACCAGGATCAGTTGGGGAAGAGATGCAGTCAGAGAGCAACGAGGAAGCTGACCAAAGCTCCAGTCAGTTACCCATGAGGGTTTTGAGGAGCAGCACTTTGAATAGGAAAGCCAAAATAGAGACACCACCTCCGACGCCGACTCGTAAAAGTTTTCCTTCAGCTCCACAAAAGAGTTTCATTGCTCAATCGTCTGCCCGAAGAAAAACATTTGTGGAGGAGAGCCCCACCCTTGTGTATATCAAGTCCAAAACACAGAGTATGATGGAAGTCTCTTTACAAGAGAGACCTGGTCGAATAGGTACCTCTGTAATTCCTACAGACCTGGGATCATCTGCGGAAGGGGAGTCAGAATCGTCTCTTCTCACTCCTTCCCCCTCCAGAAGAAGGAGAACTTTGGACAGAGGACATAAAACTCGTTCAAGTCAACGAATTTCAACACAGAAAGTTGTTTCTGAATCCTTTATTGAAAGTCCTCATCCAGTTGTAGCTGAAGGTAATTAGAGATATTTTTCTTGACTCAAGTGGGTTTGATGTTGCTGCAAATTTTAGCATTTACATTTTGTTATTTTCTTATTTCCTTCTTTTCTTCTCTGCTTTCTCTCCTTCCCAAGTTTATTGTAGACAAATCCCTGTTAAACTTGTCTTCCATCAATTGAAACCATGAAGAGGAGGTTGCTAATGTCATTTATTGCTCCCTAATGTAGGTTGCTAATGTCATTTATTGCTCCCTAATGTAGGTTGCTAATGTCATTTATTGCTCCCTAATGTAGGTTGCTAATGTCATTTATTGCTCCCTAATGTAGGTTGCTAATGTCATTTATTGCTCCCTAATGTAGGTTGCTAATGTCATTTATTGCTCCCTAATGTAGGTTACTAATGTCATTTATTGCTCCCTAATGTAGGTTGCTAATGTCATTTATTGCTCCCTAATGTAGGTTGCTAATGTCATTTATTGCTCCCTAATGTAGGTTGCTAATGTCATTTATTGCTCCCTAATGTAGGTTGCTAATGTCATTTATTGCTCCCTAATGTAGGTTGCTAATATCATTTATTGCTCCCTAATGTAGGTTGCTAATGTCATTTATTGCTCCCTAATGTAGTACAGGAGAGAAACATGGGTGATAAGCAAAAGGGGATTAGCCACCTGTGGCCTTCACATCCCCAAATGGGGTACATTTTATTTTTCATTCTGTAGGGTACCGTTTGTACCCTTTGATTACACCAAGCATCTTTTCTTTTTACCTCTAAAAGTCAGGCAAGGAACTTGTTTGTGGTTGTTTGATCTGCTAGAAATAGCAGCTACGTTACTATGAAATTTCATGCCCTACCACCTTAGAAATGAAAGGAGTCATTGGATGATGTAAATCTACATCTATTTAAAACTAGCAGCATAGCCCGGCATTGCCCGGGTATGTAAGAGCCCCTAGTAGGCAACGACTAATCCCAATCTAGTCCTTTCCCTCTAGGGAACGAAGACGCATGTGTAGGTTGCAATGTCTTCTCTTCACTCGAATACTTCTGTGTATACGATGTTCCTAGCTGTCCCTAGCTGTTGAGTTGTGTCCCCTAGACAGAAAATGTGTTGCATATAAAAAGCTTAGATTCTCGACCCCGTGTCGAATTTATCGATTTTTTTTCAGAACTGGGGGAACTTTTCAAAATTTTCGCTGCGTTAGTTTTGAATTATGACATTGGGCTATGAGTGTGTCAAGTTTCATCAGAATCGGTTGAAAGCCGTGGTCAGAGTGAGGGTACAACCTGACAGACACACAGACAGACAAACTGCCGTTTATATATAGAGAGATAGAAGGGATGGTCGTGGCTGGAACATGTATAATTATAGATCTCCTCAGCTAAGGCTGATGTCACACTAAAATTAATCTCATCTTTCTTTTCTTCTCTTTACCATTGATAGTTTAGTTAATATTAATGAAGATGAGAATGATTAGTTCCAGGTGAACCTCAAAAGGCATTCTTTCTCTTTTGAAGATTCTCAGCTAATCCAGACCCCTTATATATTTTTAGGCTTTTATTTTTCTATCTTTATATTCTTCTCATCTAACTCTTAATATAAATATGTGGTTATTTGAATGGAATAATACCTCATGTCATACATCTGAATTACGAATTTGCTTGTCTGAATGTTTAAGACAAATATATGAAATTTTTTATTGTATACCAAATTATATATATATATATATATATATATATTATATATATATATATATATATACATATGTGTGTGTGTGTGTGTGTGTGTGTGTGTGTATGTATGTATATATATATATATATATGTGTGTGTGTGTGTATATATATATATGTGTGTGTGTGTGTATATATAGATATATGTGTGTGTGTGGTGTGTGTATATATAGATATATGTGTGTGTGTGTGTATATATATATGTGTGTGTGTGTGTGTATATATATGTGTGTGTGTGTGTATATATACGTGTGTGTGTGTGTATATACATATATGTGTGTGTGTATATACATATGTGTGTGTGTGTGTGTGTGTGTATATGTGTGTGTGTGTGTGTGTATATACATATGTGTGTGTGTGTGTGTATATATATATCTCTCTATATAAACGGCAGTTTGTCTGTGCGTTTTCTGTGTGTCTGTTTTCTCGTACCCTCACTCTGACCACGGCTTTCAACCGATTCTGATGAAACTTGACACACACATAGCCCAATGTCATAATTCAAAACTAACGCAGCGAAAATTTTGAAAAGTTCCCCCAGTTCTGAAAAAAATCGATAAATTCGACATGGGGTCGAGAATCATAAACCCAAACCACAGACCTTTTTTAACTCTCAAAAAAAATTTACCATCGTTTTTTTTCCATTTTTTTGCTATTTTTTGGCTATAACTCTCTAAAAATGCTTTATAGTTATTTCCCTTACAAACCTGAGCAACGCCGGGCGATACTGCTAGTATATATATATATACATACATATATGTGTGTGTGTGTGTGTGTGTATATATATATACATATATATGTGTGTGTGTATATATATATATATATATATATATATATATATACACACACACACATATATATGTATATATATATACACATATATATATACAGTCTGTCAAATATTTATGTTTTGGGATGGGTGAGTGTTTATACATAAATTACAGGCTTCTTTCTGTTGTGTTCTTTAAAGACTCACCAAAAATCTCGATAGAACCGGAGCCGATGACAACCTCCAAGCCGATGAGCAGTCAGCAGAAACCTCAGAAAAGATCAACAAAGAATCGATCATTCGTGACACCGGCGGCCACGCCAACGACCCGTCTGCGACAGACGAGTCCCAAGAAAGACTTAGATAATAATAATACAAACACAAAAGAGGCTGAGCCAGTTTCTAAATCACCGGAGAAAGATAAACTTTATTCTGCATCCGTACTTCTTCCAGTGATGCCAGACATTCCTCCTTTGGCTGCTGAGCTGCAAACCCCAATTAGGGTTAGATCTACAAGGTCAGTACTTACAACACCATCTTATGTCGTTAAACGCTTCGTTATTTCCGTTTTGCATTCGAATTACTCTGTCAAGTGAAATAGTTTTCCACTCAAATTGTTTAGAATTAAACATTCATTTTCTCATAGCTTTGAGATTTCAATGATGTGATTGTTTATTTTCAAAATTGGAAGCACTCCGTCGGTTACGACGACGAGGGTTCCGGTTGATCCGAATCAACGGAACAGCCTGCTCGTGAAATTAACGTGTAAGTGGCTGAGCACTCCACAGACACGTGTACCCTTAACTTAGTTCTCGGGGATATTCAGCGTGACACAGAGAGTGACAAGGCCGGCCCCTTGAAATACAGGTACAACAGAAACAGGAAGTAAGAGTGAGAGAAAGTTGTGGTGAAAGAGTACAGCAGGGATCATCACCATCCCCTGCCAGAGCCTCGTGGAGCTTTTAGGTGTTTTTGCTCAATAAACACTCACAACGCCTGGTCTGGGAATCGAAACCGCGAGTCAGCTGCCCTAACCACTGGGCCATTTTCAAAATAACATTGTAGGGTTGGTGTGAGAGGCCAGATCTGGTTGGTTTGAACATGAAACAAGAAAACTATATAAGAGTTAGATTCAACCTTTCAACATTTGGATTAACTCTGTCAAATGTGACCCATGTTTATTCACATTGTCTTGAATGCTTAACGTCATAGCTTTGAAATTTCAGTGATGTGTTTGTTTATTTTTAGAATGACATTGTAGGGTAAGAGGGAGAGGTCAGACCTGGCTGGTTTGAACATGAAACTGATAGTCAGTTTAAATGGCAAAGAGTTAACATTTGTTGGGTGGCTGCACCAAGTTGAGGGTATGTAAGGCGGCGAACTGGCAGAAACGTTAGCACGCCGGGCGAAATGCGTAGCCGTATTTCGTCTGCCGTTACGTTCTGTGTTCAAATTCCGCCGAGGTCGACTTTGCCTTTCATCTTTTCGGGGTCGATAAATTAAGTACCAGTTACACTCTGGGGTTGATATAATCGACTTAATCCGTCTGTCTGTCCTTGTTTGTCCTCTCTGTGTTTAGCCCCTTGTGGGTAATAAAGAAATAGGTATTTAAGGGGAGTTGTTGTGTCTTATACGCACACGCTCCTTTTGTTTGCTCAACAACTTCATTAGCATGAAACAGAAGAGGCAACTGGAGATTTTTTTTTCTTTTTAAAATACGCATTTTTCTATGTTCAAACTGGTCAGATCCTGTCTCTCACACCTACCCTACAATGTCTTTATAAAAATGAACAGTAACATCATTGAAATCTTTGAGGCTCTAATGTAATGCATAATTAATTGAAAACATGTAAAAGCACTTGTGTGGTGTGGAGTAAAAGCCCCCAGCATGCTCTGTAAAGTGGGTGGCATGTTAGGAAGGGCATCCAGCTGTAGAAACCAGGCTAAATAAGAGTGGAATCTGGTGCAGCTTGCCATCTCTGGGCAAACCGTCCGACCCATGATGATGATAATGGATGTAAACAAATAAGCATTACCTCTGACAGAATAATCTCCCTCACTTGAAATGGGATTCTGTTTTTTGGGTAACATTACTTGAAAAGATTACAATCTCACTTTGTTTCTGCCTTCTAACACATTTGTCTCTTTCTCTCGGTATTTTTCAGAAGGAAAGCCTATTTGGTGAAGCCAGTCGACAGTCCTATAAATTTTCTCAGCCCCGGCCCATCCAAACCTACCCCACAAAGGTCAGACTCCAACAAGACAAAAACTACCCGTAAACCTTCGCCTGATCGGACTCCAAACCAGCAGCCATTTCATGGCATGGTGCTCAGGTCTAGAGCAGCCCCAGTTAAAAAACGAAAGTTATGATAGCTATTATTAATTAACTGATTAATTAAATAGACTCAATCAAATTCCAGTCTGGGGGAATGAAATGCAAAGTGTTCTTCTAGGATTGGTTGATTGTGCTTGTTGTTGTTGTTGAGTTGAAATTCGCTGCCAGGGACAACTTCGATTGATGACAGCGATGTGGTTGTTAAATGTACCAGTCATACACTGGGGGTTGGGTCACACAGACACACAACAGACTGCACTCCACTTCCTTGTGGCCATGGGTCAATGTAAAAATTTCACATTGTATCAATAACAATAAAAATAACGATAATAATAACAAGAATAAGAATAATGTTGGTGATGATAACAGTCCAGCTTGGAGTCTTTGCCTTTCACGTGTGATGTCAATGGTACCAGTAATAAACTGGATACATTGTGTTGATGTCCTCTGGTTCAAGGAAGTTGTTCTGCCCACCTGTAAGAAAAGGTCCCCTGACCACAGGACTCGATCCTGGTTGTATTTAATTCTTTTTGTTTTATTCTTTTTACTTTTTTTTTTTAGCTTCACACATCAGTTTCATGTTCAAATCACACAGGAGGAACCTTGACATTTGAGTCTGGCCAGCTCCTGCTAACCAGCTCCATGTCAAACAGTCCAACCCATGGTGATGATGATATGATGATATATATATGTGTATATATGTATGTATGTATATATATATATATATATATATATATATGTATATGTATATATATGTATATGTATATATATTGTATAGTTATTTATATTTATATATACTATAATTATATATGTATATAACATGAAGAAATATATTTTAATCTAGAGATAGTAGACCCCTACATCTCACCAAATAAAAAGAATTTTTATTTTTATTTTAAATACCTACTGTTTTGTTACTTGGCAACACGTGTTTCGTGAGGTACATCCTCAGGTTCCTAAACCACTCCGTGTTTCCCTGGAACCCCTCTCGAGATGTGACCCCAATCATCAGGCCCTTATAGAACTTTATCAACGTTCAACACGATAAACTATATTTTAATTTTTTTAAACCCTTAAGTATGTGTAAAATAGGTATGTTTAAATTAGTTTCGCTAGACTCTACAGTACAAGCCATAATTCAGATGAAATAAGGTAAGGAATAAAAATCAGAAAGAAAAATACGAAAATTTACAAAAACTATGTTAGTAGGAGTGGCTGTGTGGTAAGTAGCTTGCTAACCAACCACATGGTTCCGGGTTCAGTCCCACTGCATGGCATCTTGGGCAAGTGTCTTCTACTATAGCCTCGGGCCGACCAATGCCTTGTGAGTGGATTTGGTAGACGGAAACTGAAAGAAGCCTGTCGTATATATGTATATATATATATGAATGTGTGTGTGTCTGTGTTTGTTCCCCTAGCATTGCTTGACAACTGATGCTGGTGTGTTTACGTCCCCGTCACTTAGCGGTTCGGCAAAAGAGACCGATAGAATAAGTACTGGGCTTACAAAAAGAATAAGTCCCGGGGTCGATTTGCTCGACTAAAGGCGGTGCTCCAGCATGGCCGCAGTCAAATGACTGAAACAAGTAAAAGAGTAAGAGTAATATATAAAAAAAAATGTGAATAAAAAGGAAAAGGAATAGCAAGAAAAAATAGATACGAATAAAAGTTAATAAAGATGGCGGCAATGACGGAAAGATAATCTACCTGTATAAAAGAGGAAAAGAACTTGACACTTTGGCTTTGGTAAGGATTCAATGGCACTAGACGTGCTAGGATTGAGCTGAAAATTGGCAGGGATACTAAATGCGTGTTGAGGATCCGACCTGCGATGGTTAAAGTTTGCAAGCTATAAAGATGTGGTTGCTGTGGCAAAGCGAGTGAAAATTGACAAGTGTTTGTTGTTCCTCTCTAATGGTTATTACCCTTTCTTCTTCCATCTCTCTCTTTGCCCCCCTCCCTCCTCGTTATCTCTCTAACGGCTTTTCACAGCTTCTACTCACTCTCTTTCCCTCTCTGTATTCGCTCTCTCTCTGTCGCTCTTTCTACCCTAGCCTCTCTCTCTCTCTCTCTCTCTCTGGCAAACGTTTCTAATGGAATCCCTCCGCCAACATACTTAACTTCTCTAGGTCTGACTTACATGGGCATATTAGTTGGACTTTAGGGGTCTCCATAGAAGTTATCTTTATGGTCTTTTAGTGTTATTCTTGTATATAACACAATCATGTATATATGTGTGTGTATATATATATATATCATATATAATTATACACATAAACACATACATATACACTAATATTTATATATTTCGTGTGTGTGTGTATGGTTTACTTTTGTTTGAAGTAAAGAAAAATCTGATTTAAAATTTTCATTTCCTTGGATTGAAATGTTTTAGGCGTTTGATTGAAAGTCTTGCTTCATTGGTTGTCGTTTCGGTCTGCCGGAGACTGCAGAGAAGCCTTGTGCTCGTGGTCTGCTGTAGATTTGGTCTTTAGTTGACACTAGACTAAAATTCCGTTTGAGACTGCAGGGAGTTTTTATGCTCTTGGTCTTTAGTTTCCTGCAGACCAAAGTCTGTCTGACCCTGGAGGGCCTTCAGAATTCTGTATATTTAACTTGATGGCTGATACAATGAAAGCTTGATTCTCAATTGTAGACCAGCCTATCATGTATTGGACAGAGATGGTGTTTAGTTGTCGTCCCCCCCAACGCTAAACAATGTTGCACAAGTCTATATATACACTCATATATAATTTTAAAAATTATTTTACTTTAGTGTTAATGTATATAAGCATGTGTGTATGTATATACACACATACAAACTCACACACACATGTACATAGTATAAGATTATTCTTTATCCAAAATACTGAAATCTGAAAATCTCAAACGAGCAAAACATCACAAATTGAAAATTCTCCCCCAAAATGGCTCGGAATTTTACTTCCACAAAATTAAATTTTTAAAAGGGATTTTACTGATTTCATTTAGTTTTAAAACGTCCCAACAGTGGGAAATACGTTTCTGAGAAATAATCTTGTCTCTTTAGATCTTTTTTTATAAATGCTTCAATACTTATTTCAATATTCTAGAAAGAATCATTTATCATTTCCACTTTTGTAAAATTGGTTTTCACTTGGATTTGCCAGAAACACTTAATTAATATGCAAAGTTAATGATTCCAATCTTGTGTTGCTCCTGGAATCGTTGAGTATTTAACCCTTTCGTTACTGTATTTATTTTGAGATACTCTGAGTTTCTTTCAATTATTTTAAATATAACAAAGAATTTAGTAAAATAACTTGGTTATCATAAAGCTAGTGTTAGGAACATAAATTGTGACTAAGACTTGGAGGAAGATTTTAATTCAAAACTTATGAAAACCAGACATTTTACCCCAGAGCCAGAGCCGGGTTAGTAACAAAAGGGTTAAAGAGGTTGTTTGCTTGTTTCTTTGCAATTAGTCAAATTGATGAAGACCCCTCTGATGAGAATCTAATCATCATCATCATCGTTTAATGTCCGTTCTCCATGCTAGCATGGGTTGGACGGTTCGACCGGGGATCTGGGAAGCCAGAAGGCTGCACCAGGCTCCGGTCTTATCTCGCAATGTTTCTACAGCTGGATGCCCTTCCTAATGCCAACCACTCCGTGAGTGTAGTGGGTGCTTTTTACGTGCCACCTGCACTGGTGCCAGGCGAGGCTGGCATCGGCCACGGTCGGGTTGGTGTATTTTACATGCCACCTGCACGGAAGCCAGTCGAGGTGGCACTGGCATCCGCCACGGTCGGATTGGTGCTTCTTACATGCCACCGACACGGAAGCCAGTCGAGGCGGCGCTGGAGATTTGAAAATCAATTAAGGTTGTTATTTTTGGTTAAACAGCTGAACTAACCCTGTTTATAAGGGTACTGTGTAAGGTACATAAATCATCCCTTGATCTTGTGCAGAATGAGGTCCTCATTGACAGGACCCTCATATTGTAGCAAAATTGGCTGCTCCAGTTTTCTGTATCTGCTGTAATTGTTGAAAATATGAACAGACTGGCTGCTTGTTTCTCTGGGAAAATCAATTAAGTAGCTTCTAATCTACGGGGGATAGAGGTAAAAGAGCCCCGCTTATATAAGTTATATATATATATATATATTATTGACTATTATTATTAAAGTGGTAAATTGGCAGAATTCTTGGTGCATTGGACAAAAATGCTCTGTGGCACTTCTTCCAACTCTTTATCATCATCATCATTGTTCGACTGTGGTCGAGACAATGGAATTTACTATGTTACGCCAGATTTCACAGTCCATCATAGCATTACGGAGGTCCTGTTGCTGGATGCCTGTATCCCTGGAGATTACATCAGGGTAGGAGAGTGTGCGCCCTCTGGTATCGTGAGTAGATGGCTTCCAGAGGAGAATAGTAGAAATTACTTCTTTTTCAGCTCTATAACAATGTCCAGCAAACTGGACTCTCCTACCTTTCACAAGAGATGACACAGGTGGTAGTTTCCCATATATTTGCATTTTGGTTGGATGGCGCTTTATGATCTGAGTTCAAATTTCACTGAGGTCAACTTTGCCTTTCATCCTTTCAGGTGTCAAGAAATATGTACCAGTTATGCACTGGAGTCGATGTAATCAACTGGTCCCCTCCCCCAAAATCGCGAGCCTTGTGCCTATAGAAGAAAGGATCGTTATTATTATTGATATCCTCCATGCTGACACAGATCCTTCAAACATTGGGAAAATCACTTGTTTTGGCTATCTGCCCCCTAAATCTTACAGGGATCAGCTTTGCCTTAAGTACCAGTTTTGTTCTGAGATCAGTGGGATCAAGCCCCCAACCCTTTCTTTCTGTTTTGGGGATGAATTCCAGTGGGAGAAATTTCGAAAGACCTGAAACAAGTAAAAGACTTCATTTTCATTATCTTTTACTTGTTTCAGTCACTGGACTGTGGCCATTCTGGGGCACTGCCGTGGAAAATTTTAGTCAAACAAAACAACCCCAGAATTTTTTTTTAAGCCTTGTCAGTCTCTTCTTGTTGAACCATAAAGTTACAGGGACATAAACAAACCAACACCAGTTGTCAAGCAGTGGTAAAAGACAAGGACACGCTGGGTGTCCATAAAGTCATGGTGCAATTTAAAATAGTTACAAGATTACTGAGTTAATGTGTAAAAAGGATAAGAAAGACGAATGAGCTAAATTTTTTCTTCATCTTGTTAATTTTCACCATGTCCACCATCATTTCTAATACAAAGAGAAATATGATTCTGCAGTTCTTGGGAAAATATTTTGCAGAGGATTTTTAGTAACCTCTTCAATCGCATCAGTTATCCTTGCTTTCAAGTCTTCTGAAGATCGAAGCTTAGTTGAATAAACAATATTCTTCACAGGTCCCCATGAAAAGATATCCAATGATGTCAGAAATGTGGAGGCCAAAATAATGCTTCACCTCTTCCACTCCATCTGTCAGGGAAACTTCCGGTTAGAAACTGCCTGACTTGCAGAGCAAAGTGACAAGGTACACCATCTTGTTGAAACCTGTATCCTCTATCAATTCTAATTGTTCAAGCTTTGGATTGAAGTAATTTTGTAACATTGCACCAGGACTTTATGGACACCCTGTGTATGGGGGCTAATTTCTTTTAGTTTTCGTCTACCAGATCCACTCAGAAGGCTTTGGTTGGATGAAGGCTATAGTTGCAAACTCTTTGTCCAGAGTGCCGTGCAGCAGAACTGAACCTGGAACCATGTGGTTGGAAAGCAAACTTCTTACCACAGTTGGGAAAGATTTACGAATAAAGGAAGGGTGGATGTAAAGCTCAAATATGATGAGCAACTGTTTTATGTGGCCAACACGTTGGAAAGGAATCAGGGAAGATGGAATTGGTTTGATGAAAAAGGGGAAACAGTTCTGTGTTGTATGAAACTGGACCAGCACCAGATTTATATCAAACTACCTTCGTGATGTATGTATATGATGTAAATAAAAGACCTGTTGGACTTGGGTTCAATCCCCAAGCTGTCCCATTTTAGGGGGCCTCAAAACTGAAACATTCTGATTCCAGTATATATATATATATATTGTGTATGTATGTGTATATATATATATAAGAAAAATGTATACTGGTAATTATGTGTGTATATATATGTATGTATTTGTGTATATATATATGTATTTTGGTGTTTATATATATATATTGTAGACACTTTTTATCATTTTATGTAAGTATATAAAACTACAATCACTGAAAGAAAACTCCATTTGGTAGTGTTAAATAAATTTTAAAAGTAAGTGACTACCTTAGTTTCCCACCAAGCAGGCTCTTCAGTCATTGGGGAGCCTGCTTTCAGTTGAAACTGTTACGTCACTGTCACTTATGTCTTACATGTATTTGTGTTTATATCTTTATATGTGTTTGTGTGTACGTATATGTGTGTGCATGTATATATGTATATATAAAACTCTACCTTGTTTTTATCTTCAGCACAGTTTCCTGCCATTTCTTGCATTTTTTCATACCCTTTTCCATGAAGTTCAGTCTCTTGAAACCAGCTTTCAATATGTGAAATCTATTTCATCATCATCATCATCGTTTAACGTCCGTTCTCCATGCTAGCATGGGTTGGACGGTTCGACCGGGGATCTGGGAAGCCAGAAGGCTGCACCAGGCTCCAGTCTTATCTGGCAATGTTTCTACAGCTGGATGCCCTTCCTAACGCCAACCACTTTGTGAGTGTAGTGGGTGCTTTTTACGTGCCACCTGCACAGGTGCCAGGCGAGGCTGGCAACGGCCATGGTCGGATTGGTGTATTTTATGTGCCACCGGCACGGAAGCCAGGCGAGGCGGTGCTGGCATCAGCCACGAGTCGGATAGTGCTTTTTACATACCACCAGACCAGGGATCCTGGCTGGTTCAATTCGATTTCGATTTCGCTTGCCCCAACATGTCTTCGCAAGCAAAGGGGGTTGGCATGGGTGCCTGTCGTCGGATGAGGTTCTATATCGACTTCGCTTGCCTCAACAGGTCTTTGTGTCCAAGGGAGGAAAGGCATTCATAAGTGGGCTGGGCTCACTTGTCCTGCCTGGTCTGTGTGTGTGTGTGAGAGATAGATAGACACACATACACCCAGTGAGTGAGCAGACAAATGAATGAAAAAGGCAGACAGCACATTTAGGTGTTGCATCTCTAACGGTTGAGTTGGTCTCCTTGCAACTTCATAAGCTTGTCACAGGAACCTACAAGTTGGTATCAAAAAGTTCTTGGACTGGTTCTGTAGTGCACCAACAGATGGCAGCACACAGTTGCATACGCAGTGACGTTCATGAGGCAACGTACCGAGTGACATCACTTTGCAAGTTGTTTTGTGATCATTTGTCTGCTGTAGTCTGGCCTTTTTGTCAAACACCGGAAGTTGGATGAAGGAGCCAACATGAAATTTTCGATGTCTGCCATAGAGGCAATGAGCAAGCTTGTGGCACTGGCGCAATGGGTCGTATGCAATGTATCAAGTGGCATGTGGAACTTCAAAAGGCACAACAGAGCCACAGCTCCGTCATGCGTCAGCTCATTGCTTTTTACTATATTTGCAGTGTTGTTCATTGACAGTTCTCCTGCAATATTTTGGTGCGTTTGAGTGAGGGCATCGGGCAAAAGCGATTGGATACATGGAGATTCTTGGATTCTTCACAATGACAATATCCCCTATCACTGAGCTCTGCACCCACCCTATTCCCTAGGTTAAACACCTTCAGACTTCCATCTCTTCCCCAAGACAAAGATGCAACTCAAAGGTCACCATTGTCAAGATCAAGAATGAATCACAGAACGTCCTCAACTTGCTTCTGGAAAAGCAAGTTCCACAGCAGATTCCAAAATTGGCAAGAATGCTGGGACTGGTTAGTTAGTTAATTTTTTGGCTCAAAAAGCAAAAAGCAAGGCCATGTAGGGGGACATGGAGTTATGTACAGGGTGGTGTTCATGTAAAGAGTTCAGGCCACTTGAGGTCAAGGGCAGCTTTGAACAAAGCGGTCGTCGGCATCTTCACCATCTCGTCTGGCAGCTTGTTCCACAGATCCGCAACCCAGACGGAGAAAGCCCCTCTCCTTCGATTGAGATGAAATCGTCGCAGATAGAGCTTTTCGGAATGATCCCGCAGCCGACGCTCTGGAGCAGGAGTGAAGAACAGCTCTTTTGAGAGGTTACACTTTCCGCTTATGATGTTGTGAGCAAGAATGAGATCACCACAGCGTCGTCGTTTTTCTAGAGAATAAAGGTCGAGCGTCTTCAGCCTTTCTTCATAAGACAAATGCTTGAAACCAAGAACCATGCGTGTAACCAGCTTCTGGACTCTTTCGAGATGCTGTATGTCTTTGAGGAGATAAGGAGAAGAGGCTTGAATCCTGTACTCCAATATGGGTCTCACCAGTGTGACATAGAGCGGTAGGAATATGGCTGCTGTGAGCATTCCGAATGACCGTCGAGTCAAGAACAGAACTCCGCGTGCTTTGTTGGCAGCATGGACGCACTAGGCTGAAGGCGAAAAGGAGGAATCCACCAAGATACCCAGGTCCTTTACCTGATCGGTCCACTCCAGCAGCAGATGACCCGGCTCGAAATCAAGTTGAGTTGCAGGAGGAGAGCCAACAGGCAGATGACAGCACTTTGACACGTTCAGACACAGGTCCCATTCGTTAGACCACCTCCAAATTTGGTGGAGGCATCGACGAAGATCCTCTATATCACCGCGAGGAGCGACCAGTTTGACATCGTCGGCAAATAGAAGGGTGTGTTGCGTGAGGTCATCAGGCAAGTCATTAATGAAGACTAAGAACAATAAGGGCCCAAGCACTGAACCTTGAGGCACACCACTGCTCGCACTGGAGACGTCGGACCGCGAACCATTAACTTGGACTTGGAAGGAGTGATCTGAGAGGAAGGCACCAACCCATTGTACAATATCCGGATGGAAACTATATGCTTGAAGCTTGACAAGTAATAGGCGGTGGTTTACCGAGTCAAAAGCTTTGGCAAAGTCCAATAAAACAATGTCAACAGCATCACTATCATCAAGGATGCGCGTCACCAATTCTTCCATTACCAGTAAGTTGGTCAAGCATGATCTCTTCGGCACGAAGCCGTGTTGGGAATCAGAGATAGAGGCTGTGTTTTGGAGGTGGAGCATCATACTTTTCTTAAGGATGGTTTCGAACATCTTGCTGATTATTGATGTAAGGGAAACCGGTCGGTAGTTAAGCGGGTCTTCGCGGCTCCCTTTCTTGAAAATTGGGCAGATTATCGCTGTTCTCCAGTCCGCAGGTATAACACCCGTCGCCAATGACGTATTGAATAGGTGTGTTAAGGGCTCGCAGATGACCGGAGCCAACGCTTTGATAACCCGTGGGTGTATGCCGTCAGGGCCGTGACCCTTGTTGACATCGAGGCCTTGAATAATGCGTTTGACTTCGTCCCGCATGATGACCAATCGAAGCATTGGAAGTACCGATCTATCAAATGGAGGGGGTTCACGACCATCATCTTGTTTGAAAATAGTTGAAAAAGCCTCGGCAAATAATTGACTCTGTTGATAAGTGTCCTCAATCGATACGCCTGTTGAGTCTACCAACATTGCAATTTGGTTGTTCAAGTGGGAATTCCGTTGGACATGGGCAAAGAAGGTTTTTGGATTGCTACTGGCATTTGCCGCGATTTTGTATTCATATCTGAAGCATTCTTCCTTTTCAATTTTCACGGCTCGGTCTCGTTGAGTTTTGTACACCTCAAAAGCTGCAGTCGAATCCAGATTTTTGAATTCAGCCCAAGCAATATCTCTGAGTCGACGTTCTCGTTTAACCTTCTTCGTCACCCAGGGCTTGTGTTTCTTCCTCTTGGGAAGCCCAACGGGAACTGCCTGGTCAGTCAAACAGATTACATATGCTTTGAGGGATGACCATAGTTCGTCAACTGAGGACAACGTCATCAGGGATCGCCAGTCCAGAAGCGCGGAAGCCTCGGTTAGAATTTCAAGATTAATTGCAGAGAAGACTCTACGTGGCAGCGAAGTAGTCGTGGGCGTAGAGAAAGTTGTGTGCATGACGAACTTCAGGACCGCATGATCACTCTTGGCAAGAGGGGCGCACACAGATACGTCTGACACTAATCTTGGATAGAGGGAGAATACGAGATCCAGCATAGATGGCTGCTGCCCAGACTGATGCCTTGTCGGATATTCAACATGTTGCGATAGAGAACAGTCTTCAGCCACGTCAAGAAGGGCCTGGCCGAACCGGGAAGATGATGTACAAATTGATGCGGGCCAATCGATCGTGGGAGCATTGAAGTCTCCTAATATCAAACAGTCATGAGAAGCTGAAACGAATCTTATCGATTCGAGTAAATGAGCATCGTCCTGGGGGTCGGCAAGAGGCGGCCTGTAGACAGCTAACACGGGCGGGCAAAACCCGGATAGGCTCAGCTTGCAATAGACGGCATCGAATTTTGTTGTGGGTTGAGCATTAGTGGGTAGAATACCGCTGGACGGTTTGAGATCAGATTTAACATACACAGCAACACCTCCACCTCGCCTTTTTTCTCTGTCACATCTGAAAAGGACGTAGCCCTGTAGGTGGATTTCTGAGTCCTTTACTGCTGGAGTCAGCCAACTCTCGGTGATAGCTATCACATCAGGGGAGTCACGCATGGCCAGTGTAAATAGTTTGCTGAACTTTGGAAATAAGGAGCACGAGTTGGTATAGACGATGCTGAGCTGTGAAGTTTGAGGGGCGGGAGTTGGGGAACAAGCAGAATAAGGGGTATCAGAGATAGCATCATTGACGGGGGTATCTACTTTTCACCCTCAATTCACCTTCCCTGTCAGCACCACAGCATGCGACCAGAGGTAGGACTTGATTATTTGTCCATCTTGGATGCGTAAACCCTTCTCTCCCATCTGTTTTCTCATCTTCAGTTCGGATATTAGGTTTCTCTGGCGAATTCTCTCTCTCAGTGAGTATTCCTCGCGAAAACCCATATTGGGGTCCTTCCAGGCATGCTTCTGAGCTCTGTTCAGAAAGGTTGAAGCCTCCTGATCGGAAGAAAAGATTACTCTTATTGGGCGTGGTCTAGTGTCTGAGGTTGAGTTCGCTTGGAATCTTCCTAGCCGAGCGACCTTATGGATACTGACATTTTTGTTGACAGAGAACAATTCTCCAACTAAAATGGAAACAAAATTTATGTCTTCTTTTAGGCGGTTTATGCCTGTATCACAGGTGGATTCAGCTTTACCATAAATGATTGCTGATCTTGAGTGGGCAAAATGGTCTTTGTGTTGTCTACTATGAGCTGCAGCATTCGATTCTTCATTGGGTGGTTTCATAGCCATCAGACTTATGTCGGCCTGTGGGGTTGATCGGAATGGGTTTAGTGGTCATAACTTTCCCGCCTGGTTTGGAACTGCACTGCCTCTTCTTCGGTTTGGGGGAGCACCACTCCCCAGATGAACTCACATCGAGATCGTTCGGAATTGGTTGAGCAATGGCATTAATGGGAAGGACAAGTGAGGGAGAATCCAAACAGATTTTATCGTGATCAGGTTTCATAGCTAAATCTGCCCCACTGGAGTTTTGACTACGTTTCTTCTTTTGGGGAGAACAACGGTCTTCAGGTGGGTTTGAGTCCACTGGTGCATTGCTGTGCAAGGTGTGACCGTTTCAAAGAATGTTAGAACTTTTCTTTTACTCTTTTACTTGTTTCAGTCATTTGACTGGCCATGCTGGAGCACCACCTTTAGTCAAGCAAATCGGCCCCAGGACTTATTCTTTGTAAGCCTAGTACTTATTCTATCGGTCACTATTGCTGAACCGCTAGGTTATGGGGATGCAAACACACCAGCATCAGTTGTCAAGCGATGTTGGGAGACAAACACAGACACAACCATATACATACAAATATATATTATATTATATATATATACAAATTGAGATAGGGGTTGTAAATGCAACCCTCCATGGGATAACATATATCCAATATACTGCTAGTGAAGTACCCAACAAAGTTAATACATAAATGTTAAGGACTGCGATGCAATCAATTCATTTACTGTATTATATGGGCAAAGGTAAAATGATTTACCACAAATTACTAATACAAGATAAGAAAATGGAGAAATACATCTAAATCAAATATCAATTATCATATAATACTCAATCACATACTTTATTAAACCACCACATAAGAGACTGTAGGGTTAAACATAGAAAAGCAGAACAAATCAGTGTACATAAAGGAATGTACATAAAAAAGTGTACATAAAAGAGTAATGTTGTATAATAAGTAGAATATATATAAAAGAGCCCGAATCCCGGACCGGGCTGCGTGTTGTGTTCTTGAGCAAGGCACTTTATTTCACGTTGCTCCAGTTCACTCAGCTGTAGAAATGAGTTGCAACGTCACTGGTGCCAAGCTGTATCGACCTTTGTCTTTCCCTTGGATAACACTGGTGGTGTGGAGAGGGGAGGCCGGTATGCATGGGCGACTGCTGGTCTTCCATAAACAACCTTGCCCAGACTTGTGTCTAGGAGGGTAACTTTCTAGGTGCAATCCCATGGTCATTCATGACCGAAGGGGGTCTTTACTTACTTTATATAAAAGAGAATATAAGTATAGATTATATCTTACAGCTGTTTCGGCCATGTCGATAAGTATGTCTCATTTTACCAATATTAGCCCTTTATGGTAGGTCAATATATAGATATAAATGAGACATTTACAAAAATATAAGGCCTCTTCGGAGATTATGTAATATAACTCAGTCTACATATATACCCACATGGGTGTGGGTACATACCCATAATACAACATATACATATGAGTGCATATACTCACACTCTTATACATATACATAATGATATAAATAAATAATATAAATTAGTAAACATATATATGTGTTCCACATCCAATGTCTCAGTTTTTCGACTTAATATTGTGATAATAAACATACACAAATTAGTACCTAGATGCAAATATACATAGTCAATAGTACATTATATTACTTCATACTAATTTCTAAAGTGTCATTAAAGTTAGCATCATTATCGTTGTCAATACCATTAATGTTACCATTATTATCATTCATAATATTAATAACGCTTACATTAGGATCCAGAGCATTCCGGGTTCCAGTTAGTAATTTTCCTTATGACATAAATACACTATTGAATTTGAATTTAAAATTATCATTATCTTCCTCACGGTTGGTCAATTGAGAGCCTCCCGACCTCCACCACACCGCACAAGCAAAACATACACATCCACATCTAACCCTAAACCCACACATCCACACAGAAACTCACACACACATGAATACACCCCAACACATCTCTACACATTCACTAAATTGCAGAGTGCATGTCTGTCATCGCATGGCTTATAGACAAATCAGTACAGGCAGCAGTGTCTAACACTAACACACACACTCACACGTACATCCGCATATACGCATAAATATTAATACACTTTCATATACTGTGTCAGGGAACTTTCGCACACACATATATATATTTAAATATATATCTGCGCACTCATACGTACAAATAAAACCTATATTTATATCCACCCATGAATAAATACCCAAGATAAGAAATCTTTGAACTTTAATTCATCCGTATCTCTATTTATTATTATTATTTATTAATTATTATTATTCTGATCCCCCTAGTCGCCACTCTGTTTACTATTTCAGCCTCGCCTCGTTTTTGCATATTCTGTATAATTCACTAGTTATCGTTATAGATATTTAAGATCTATCTCCCTTACAGGGCTGATTAGAAATTGGCTGCCGATTCTTCGCGGCGCGCCCGCCCTACCCACCCCCACCACCAATACCGGATATCTCTATTTTGCTCCAACTATACCGGATGTCGTTTCTCCCACCACCATTATAGGTGTCTACTCTTTGAACCCCCCTCTTCAATACGCTATTCACCATGCATTACCCCTCTCTCGATATCCTACGTTCTACTTGCCTAGAACCTGTCCTCTGAACCACCCCTCCCACTGGTGCTCCCCTATATTTCTGCACCCCCCCACCACCATTATAGGTGTCTACTCTTTGAACCCCCCCCTCTTCAATACGCTATTTCGCCATGCATTACCCCTCTCTCGATATCCTACGTTCTACTTGCCTAGAACCTGTCCTCTGAACCACCCCTCCCACTGGTGCTCCCCTATATTTCTGCACCCCCCCACCACCATTATAGGTGTCTACTCTTTGAACCCCCCTCTTCAATACGCTATTTCACCATGCATTACCCCTCTCTCGATATCCTACGTTCTACTTGCCTAGAACCTGTCCTCTGAACCACCCCTCCCACTGGTGCTCCCCTATATTTCTGCACCCCCCCACCACCATTATAGGTGTCTACTCTTTGAACCCCCCTCTTCAATACGCTATTTCACCATGCATTACCCCTCTCTCGATATCCTACGTTCTACTTGCCTAGAACCTGTCCTCTGAACCACCCCTCCCATTGGTACTCCCCTATATTTCTGCACCCCCCCACCACCATTATAGGTGTCTACTCTTTGAACCCCCCTCTTCAATACGCTATTTCACCATGCATTACCCCTCTCTCGATATCCTACGTTCTACTTGCCTAGTACCTGTTCTCTGAACCCCCCCCCCACTGGTGCTCCCCTATATTTCTGCACCCCCCCATAAAAAAAAAAAAAAAGCACCATCCGAATGTGGCCGATGCCAGACCCCTCTGGCACCTGTGCAGGTGGCACGTAAAAAACACCCACTACACTCGCGGAGTGGTTGGCGTTAGGAAGGGCATCCAGCTGTAGAAACACTGCCAGACTAGACTGGAGCCTGGGGCAGTCCCGAGCTCCCCAGACCCCGGTCGAAACCGTCCAACCCGTGCTAGCGCGGAAAACGGACGTTAAACGATGATGATGATGATATACATATATACATATCCAAGTACGCACCTGAGTGCTCGTATGTGTAATAAAAACATACATCTGTACATCCACCCACGAGCATACCTATATGTACAAAAACATACATACGTACACATATACATTTTCACACACCTACAGAAATTATAGATTAGTAAGTGCCAAATAAACAACAATAAATAATTAAAAAAATAAATATGAATATATATATATCCATGTAAAGATAAATAAAATGGAATACAAATTAAGGAGGGCACAAAGATAAACCTAATATAGTAAGTATAAGTGGATACACCGGAAAGCACGGACGCGCGAATTCATGGCCGGGCATACCCGCACACGTCCCTCTCGCACGCCAGAGCATGCGTACAAGTACACGCGAATGTCCGCAAGCACAGCGCGCGAGAGTGCACACGTTGATGCACATGGGCTTCTTTCAGTTTCTGTCTACCAAATCCACTCACAAGGCTTTGGTCGGCCCGAGGCTATAGAAGAAGACACTTGCTGAATGTGTCACACAGTGGGACTGAACCCAGGACCATATCGTTGGTAAGCAAGCACTTAGCACACATCCACTTCTGCGCCTATAAATAAGTCACTTAGGTAAATAGGTTATTTCTTAATTAAACATAATTAGTTGAGAACGTTTTGGTACCGCCCCATGGCTTATTGGGCTCAGGCCACTGCAAAACATTGCATGGAACCAAATGAAACTGTTTTTAATATAAATATATATACAGAGCGTGATGGGTAAATTGTTGCCATTTTATATTTTCAATTTTGTGCATGCTAATTATTTTTGACTTTGTCATCTACACAGTATAGTAGGGTCAGTTGGGCACCGTCTGTGAGAAAAACAGCTCCAAGACACAATTCACTCATGCCCAGAAATTTGGAAACCACATGCTGTACTGCTTGGCATTCACGCAGGAAGCTCTAATACAAACATTACAGAGTGTTTGGGTGTCAGTCTGAGGACATGTACCAAGAGAGATAAAAATCAAACATCATGGTGTTTGGAGTGATCACTAGTGAAGGCGACTTTATGGCTCCATTCATCTTCCCACACAGCCTCAGCCTCAACACGGAGGCCTACATCAAGTGCCTGGAGGAGGTTGTACTGCCCTGGGCCAAGAGGGTGGCTGCTGGAAGACCCTATGTCTGGCAACAGGAATCTGCACCGTGCCACACAAGCAGGAGAACCCAGTCATGGATGTCAGACAATTTCTGCGACCACATCACCCCTAACATCTGGCCACTTAACTCCCCAGACTGTAACCTCCTTGATTATTATGTGTGGGACACAACTGAGTGAGAGACCAACAAAACTCCTTGTAACACCAAAGATGAACTGAAGGCAAGGATTATGGCAGCATTCGCCCACTTAAACACAGAGACCGTCCAGAAGAGTTGTAGGAGATTCTGAAGTCGTTTGGAGGCTGTGGTTGAAGCCAATGGCGATTTTATTGAATAAATTTACTCTTTAGTACTTCAAGATATTTTTACGTAATTTTGGTAAAAATATTTGTTAAAATGAGATGTCAGTGTTATTTTCATTTTTGCATAATTTAGACAACACTTTATTCACCGTACCCTGTGTATGTATGTATGTGTGTGTATATGTATGAGGGGGAGAGAGTGTGTGTGTGCATGTTTGTCTCAACATCTGACATACCTATTTCTTTATTACCCACAAGGGGCTAAACACAGAGGGGACAAACAAGGACAGACATAGGTATTAAGTCGATTACATCGACCCCAGTGCGTAACTGGTACTTAATTTATCGACCCCGAAAGGATGAAAGGCAAAGTCGACCTCGGCGGAATTTGAACTCATCACCACCATCGTGTTTGTCTTTCTTCTCCACTGCTTGCATGGGTCAGACAATTTGGAAACAAGAGACTTTATTTGTATAAGAGAAAAGCCTGTTTTGGACTTACGACATTGACATTTTCGTATGATAACAATATGTAATGTGTGTGTGAAAGTGAAAAGCATGGACATCAAAATATTAACTATTTATTGAATTATACACTGTAGTTCATGTATTGAATTACATTTTAATGTGTTCATGTGTGTGTATATATATATATATATATATATATATATTCATACATACATACATATGCACACACACACACACACACAACCTATCAAAGCTGTTCTCTGGTTGTCGAGTAGAACTGGGGAAAGAGAGTATTTACAGATGCAAGAGGGAGATAAAAGAGTTGCCTTGGTGCCAAAGTATGGAGATATCTTGCCCCGAGTGGTTGGTGAATGTGTGCGACTCTACAGGATGCTTTCTCTCTCTCTCTCTCTTTCTCTCTCTCTCTCTCTCTCTCTCTCTCTATGTTGGTCACTAATTCTTGACAGCCTTCACTGTATACAAACACTTTACCAGAGACGTGGAGGAATTTATACTGCCCCCCCACCCCACCCCCGTTTTCTGCTCCCCGCTTCATCATCACCATTGCTGACACAGCCGACAGCATTTCTCCTCTATCCATTAATTTCAAGGTAGGGGTTTAGTTGATTAGGTGGACCCCAATGTGCAACTGGTACTTATTTTAAAAGGCGGCGAGCTGGCAGAAACGTTAGCACGCCGGGCGAAATGCGTAGCCGTATTTCGTCTGCCGTTACGTTCTGAGTTCAAATTCCGCCGAGGTCGACTTTGCCTTTCATCCTTTCGGGGGTCGATAAATTAAGTACCAGTTACGCACTGGGGTCGATGTAATCGACTTAATCCCTTTGTCTGTCATTGTTTGTCCCCTCTGTGTTTAGCCCCTTGTGGGTAGTAAAGAAATAGGTACTTATTTTATGACCCCGAAAGATTGAAAGACAAAAGTTGACCTCAGCAAAATTTGAACTCTGGACACGACATTTGAAATGTCATTAAGCATTTTGCCCAATGTGTGCTAACGAGTGTACTACCTCCTCTACACCACAATTATTGCCCACATTGCAATACTGTGCTAGAACCCTGCTCACACCACCACCACCACCACCACACTCTACTTTCCTCCTCCGTTTCTGCTGCTGATCAAAACTCCATCAGTCTTCCATTGTTTTAACAGCATCAGCAATGGAGCACTTAGCTGTATGTTTGTATGGCTGAAGGTGACCAGAGAATCTCAGATTTCCCCATTTCCATTCCACCTTCTCTGTGCCCTTAAAAATAAGGAAGCTACACAGACGTTTGTGATGCCATGGCCACCACAACCAAAGATTCTACCATCTGTTTCTGGTGCCCCCCCCCCCAAAAAAAGTTCAAGTCTTGCATTGTTCTTGGATTATTGTGATTTGGGGTGGGGGTGTTGATGTGAGGGCTGCATTGGACAACCTGTCCTTGGTGTAGGGCAGTAATGATGAGGGCCAAAGATGTAATGGCGAGCGGGGACAAGGGTGATGCATGTCTTTGACAATGCTGTGAATTCTTGGGCATGCCCCTTCCAGCCAGATCAGGTCCAACTCTGCCAACCCCCTTTGCTTGCGAAGACATGTTGGGGCAAGCGAAATCAAAATCAAATTGAACCAGCCAGGATCCCTGGTCTGGTGGTACGTAAAAAGCTCTATCCGACTCGTGGCCGATGCCAGCGCTGCCTCGACTGGCTTCCGTGCTGGTGGCACATAAAATACACCAATCCGACAGTGGCCGTTGCCAGCCTCGCCTGGCACCTAAAAAGCACCCACTACACTCACGGAGTGGTTGGTGTTAGGAAGGGCATCAAGCTGTAGAAACATTGCCAGATAAGACTGGAGCCTGGTGCAGCCTTCTGGCTTCCCAGATCCCCGGTCGAACCGTCCAACCCATGCTAGCATGGAGAATGGACGTTAAACGATGATGATGATGATGAGATAATGTATAATTAATTAAAATCAATGTGAATAAATAAGCATTGCATTTGACAGAAGAATCTGAATGCTTAAGGGTCAACTCAACCCTATCTGGCTCATCTATTCATCTTGTTTTATCCTTAAACTGGCCAGATTTGACCTCTCACACCTCTACAATGTCATTCTAAAAATAACCAACTACATCAGCGAAATCACAAAGCTGTGAGATAATCCATGATTAACTGAAAACTGTGAATAAATAAGGATTATATTTGACTAATTTGAATGTTAGGTGATTAAACCTGCAAAGACTTCTCAGGGATCTCTTTCTGTCCCTTGAAATTTGACCAAAAATGGTTGTGTCGTTCCCTTCCACTTGGCCCAAAAGTGCAGTGTTTACATTTATCTCTCTCTATATAAACGGCAGTTTGTCTGTCTGTGTGGCTGTCAGGTTGTACCCTCACCCTGACCACGGCTTTCAACCGATTCTGATGAAACTTGACACACACATAGCCCAATGTCATAATTCAAAACTAACGCAGCGAAAATTTTGAAAAGTTCCCCCAGTTCTGAAAAAAATCGATAAATTCGACATGGGGTCGAGAATCAGAAACACAAACCACAGACTGTCTAGGGGACGCAACACAACCTTTTTAACTCAAAAAAAAATTTACCATCATTTTTTTGCTATTTTTTGGCTATAACTCTAAAAATGCTTTATAGTTATTTCCCTTACAAACCCGAGCAACGGCGGGCGATACTGCTAGTTTGGTGATAAACGTCTGAAGAACATCACCGAGAGTTTGAATTGTATTGGCTGCCCTCATTTTGGTTTAGCTGGTCTGAGGATGGTACCCTGTTACCTGCAATCAGTTCATGGAGTCCCAGGTGGGAACAGGGTGCCAGTGACAAATGAGCTGTCTTGAAAAGGGGTTGCTGGACCCTTACTGAAGGGTCTGCTCCTTCCCTAACAACCTTGTACCTCTTGCACTACATTATGTAAATGGAAGCTCTGTAAGGTTTCTGTGTGCTAGAAATAGCAGCCAAATTTATCTTGAATCCCATGCAAAGCAAACATTTTTAAAAACCCCACTGCCCCGCCCCATCCCTGCCCATGCAGAATATAATGCTAAAAGAGACCTTTTGAATCCTTGTGTACATTATAGCTGAGACCTGATGGTCATGGATTGACTGTCTTTGATCATAAGTCTGCTCAGAACTAAACAAGCCTCTGCATGGTCTCTTGGCCCATTAGAAATAGCAGCTAAATCTCCCTCATCCTAATGTCTTGGCAAAAAAAGACACACTGGAAAATATGGTGAGTCAGGTATTAATATAGAACATCCAGAGGTGGATGGGGTATCGCAGCAGAGCGATAAAAAATGGGGCGGAGTTTAGGCAGCCATATTGAAGTGGAAGGCACAATGGCCCAGTGGATAGGGCAGCGGACTCTCGGTCGTAGGATCGCGGTTTCGATTCCCAGACCGGGCGTTGTGAGTGTTTATTGAGTGAAAACACCTAAAGCTCCACGAGGCTCCGGTAGGGGATGGTGGTGATCCCTGCTGTACTCTTTCACCACAACTTTCTCTCACTCTTACTTCCTGTTTCTGTTGTACCTGTATTTCAAAGGACCGGCCTTGTCACTCTCTGTGTCACGCTGAATATCCCCGAGAACTACGTTAAGGGTACACGTGTCTGTGGAGTGCTCAGCCACTTACACGTTAATTTCGCGAGCAGGCTGTTCCGTTGATTCGGATCAACCGGAACCCTCGTCGTCGTAACCGACGGAGTGCTTCGAATTTAAGTAGAAGGAATATGGTTGATGTGGGTGAAGTTTTATGTTGGGATGGTCACAACAGGAGCTCCTTTCATGATCTGCCTAAATCTCCTTTGAATCACTCTTTAAATGGATGCATTGGATGATGTAGTCTTAGGTACATTATGCCTAGATATGGTTGGAACATGTTTGATCCTCATCTTGTTTACTGGGTGAAGGTTGACCTGGGGTTAAACAACAATTTCAGTTTTGGTTATTTTTATTTCTTGGGAAGATTTGCTTTTTGTTCTTTGTGTACAAGTCTACCTTAAGATATAAGAGGCTGCGCGCGTGTGTATGCATGCATGGCTGTATGATTGTGTGTGTATGAATGTGTGTGTGTATATGTATAACGATTATATGTACATGGATGTATGATTGTGTATGTGTGTATGATTTCTGTGATGGAGGCGCAATGGCCCAGTGGTTAGGGTGGCAGACTCACGGTCGTAGGATCGCGGTTTCGATTCCCAGACTGGGCATTGTGAGTGTTTATTGAGCGAAAACACCTAAAGCTCCACAATGCTCCGGCAGGGGATGGTGGTGATCCCTGCTGTACTCTTTCACCACAACTTTCTCTCACTCTTTCTTCCTGTTTCTGTTGTACCTGTATTTCAAAGGGCCGGCTTGTCACTCTCTGTGTCACGCTGAATCTCCTCGAGAACTACGTTAAGGGTACACGTGTCTGTGGAGTGCTCAGCCACTTGCATGTTAATTCCACAAGCAAGCTGTTCCATTGATCGTATCAGCTGGGACCCTCATCGTCGTAACCGACGGAGTGCTCCTATCCTATATGATTTCTGTGAGTTTATTGTGTGTGCGCACGCATGTGTGTATGATCATGTGTGCCTATGTATGCATGCATGTGTGAATGTGCATGCATGTTCTGCTAGGTAATAGGTAAAAGAAAGATTGGAATATATATATATGTATATGTATATATATATATATATATAAATCATATTGCTTTTGAGAGGTTTACATGTTTTAGTCATAGAACTGCAGGCATGCTGGGACACAACCTTGATAGGTTTTGCTAAACAAGTCAACCCCAGTATTTTTGTAGAGCCTGGTATTTATTCTGCCTAAGTTACAGAGATGTAAATAAACCAACAGTGGTTGTCGAGTATTGGTGGAGAGGGTAGAAACACACACACACACACACACCACACACACACACACACACACACAAGCGATGGGCTTTCACACATTTTCCATCTACCAAATTCACTCACAAGGCTTTGGTCTGCTCAGAGCAATAAAAGGAGACACTTATTCAAGGTCCTGCACAATGGAACTGAACCCGAAACCATATGCTAGGAAAGCAAACAACTAAACCACACAGCCATGCCTGCCCCTGGTTTCTGGACGTTATTCCAACATTGAGGTCCAATGGTAATACTAGAAGAAATTAACAAATTAGACTGGAGTAATGTGAAATGAAGAGTTTTGCTCTGGAGCACAATGCCCTGCTGATCAGGGAATCAAAATCATGATTGTGACTGCAACACCCTAACCATTAATGTAAGTATATATGCACGTGTGTGTGTATATACTAATATGTAAATAATTATTTCTTTACTACCCACAAGGGGCTAAACAACAATGTTGTTGACAGGGCTATTAGTCCGGACCCCCCTCCCCCACCGTCGGTTTCCAGGTAAATCAACAATCTGGTGAGGGTTTAAATAAGAGGTTTACAGTCTCATCACGTGAACCCCCTTCCCACATACACACCTAAACACCTCCTCATAAAGCCCCCCCACACCCTCACTTACCTTGCCCCTTGTCCCTCCACACAAGTCACAAGACGTGACTCACAGAAATGGTCACAAAATCTTAAGACAAAACATCTTTTGGTCTTTTTATTCAGGGAAGCAAAATATAAAAGAAAGGACAGCAATTACCTTCTTTCTATCCCCCTCCGCTCCCCCTATTGCTGTCCCCTTTTTTTTTTTTACCTTTTGTTAATTGTTCCCACCTTTTGTTGTTTAACCCCAGGTCAAGCGAAGCTAATCATTTAAGGTATTCAAACCATTTAGGAGTGTTTTTTTCTCTTTACCAAAGCACAATGGATCTCCGACTACATCATCCAACACGTCTTCTTTTTATCAAAGACAGCCAATATCTGATTCAAAAGAATTTTGGCTGTTATTTTTAGTGAATCAAGCAACTACATAGTGGTTTCTTGGTCAATGTTTTTGTTTTTTTAGAAATTGTTGCTTATAAGGCGCAGGAGTGGCTGTGTGGTAAGTAGCTTGTTTACCAACCACATGGTTCCGGGTTCAGTCCCACTGCGTGGCACCTTGGGCAAGTGTCTTCTACTATAGCCTCGGGCCGACCAAAGCCTTGTGAGTGGATTTGGTAGACGGAAACTGAAAGAAGCCCGTCGTATATATGTATATATATATATATATGCGTGTGTGTGTTTGTGTGTCTGTGTTTGTCCCCCTAGCATTGCTTGACAACCGATGTTGGTGTGTTTATGTCCCCGTTACTTAGCGGTTCAGCAAAAGAGACCGATAGAATAAGTACTGGGCTTACAAAAGAATAAGTCCCGGGGTCGAGTTGCTCGATTAAAGGTGGTGCTCCAGCATGGCCGCAGTCAAAATGACTGAAACAAGTAAAAGAGTAAAGAGAGTATCCCCAGATTATAACTAAGTTGTTGTGGGTGTGGGGTATGAGAATGAAAAATATTCCAACCGTGACCATCCCATCTTTTTTTTCTTCCTCATTTTGGAACTCTGCAGCGCATTCTTCAGTGTTTGTTCCTTGTTGTTGATGTCATTATTACTAATGGTAAATAGTGTTGTGGTTTTTTTATCTCCTGCTTTTCATATTTTGGTGACACGGGGGTGGAAGAGAATGACAGAAATGGTGGGGATGGTCCTTTTGTGATTGCTTTAATAACAGACTTCTTTCACCTGACTTTCTTTGGGTCAACTTCTCAGCTAAACATAAGCAATGCCTGCAGCCATCAAATGACGAGACGTATTAAAAACTATTTTTGAAATGATGAATGAAAGGAGCAGCACTTTTCTCATCCTACGATATCAGGTGATATTAATATATTTGTGCACCAGATAATATCACTATAATATAATAATAATGATAATAATGAAATTATTGTATACAGTGCTCAGATGCACCACAACTTGTCAGAAAGTGCATATAAAGTACATGCAGTAATGTAGAAATGTCTGGAAAGCGAACAATGTATGAGTCAGATACATGCTTGTGTGTGTATGGAGGGGAGAAAATCAAGTGTAGTGTTGGTGAATCTCAGGAAGCATGGAAGTTTTGAAGGATGCAGTGCTCCGACAACTAACAACCGATGCCGGCAGTTTGTTCCATGCTTCAGCAACTCTCAGCGTGAAAAAATGTTTCCTGAAGTCATGGAAGGAGCTGTGCTGTTTTCTGACTTTGTAAATATGTCCACGGGTGTTAGATGGGTGGAGTTTGAAGAGGTGCTCAGAGTTATTGTTTGTGCGATGGTTGATAATTTTATGGGTGTCTGCCAAGTCAGCTGCCAGACGTCGGAGTTTCAATTTCTACAATAATATACGAAATATTTGGTGACATTAATATATTTAACTATAATAAATATGTTAGGATACCAGATGGGATTGAAAGAAGACCGTGAATATATCAAATGATAGATATTTCTCTAACTGGTATTCTGTCGGTTACCATGACGAGGGTTCCATTTGATTCCATCGACGGAACGGCCTGCTTGTGGTATTTGTATGCAAGTGGCTGATGCACAAACCCTTGATGTAGCTATTTCTCAGGGATTCAATGTGACTGGCTCCTTTGAAATTACAGGTACAACTCATTTTTACCAGCCTTGTGGACTGGAGCAACGAGAAATAGTGTCTTGCTCAGGGACACAGCACACTGCTGGGGATCGAACTTACAACTTTAAGATCTTTAGCTAAATGCTCAAACCACTAAGCCACGTACCTTTACGCACTTTTCCATACAGCAGTACGTTAATGTACCTGATGATATTTCTGCAATAATTGACTAAAATATCATCATCATCATCATCGTTTAATGTCCGCTTTCCATGCTAGCATGGGTTGGACGGTTCAACTGGGGTCTGGGGAGCCCGAAGGCTGCACCAGGCCAGTCAGATCTGGCAGTGTTTCTACAGCTGGATGCCCTTCCTAACGCCAACCACTCCGAGAGTGTAGTGGGTGATTTTATGTGCCACCGACACAGGTGCCAGACGAGGCTGGCGAACAGCCACGCTCGGATGGTGTTTTTTATGTGCCACCGACACAGGTGCCAGACGAGGCTGGCAGACGGCCACGCTCGAATGGTGTTTTTTATGTGCCACCGACACAGGTGCCAGACGAGGCTGGCAGACGGCCACGCTCGGATGGTGTTTTTTATGTGCCACCGACACAGGTGCCAGACGAGGCTGGCGAACAGCCACGCTCGGATGGTGTTTTTTATGTGCCACCGACACAGGTGCCAGACGAGGCTGGCAGACGGCCACGCTCGAATGGTGTTTTTTATGTGCCACCGACACAGGTGCCAGACGAGGCTGGCAGACGGCCACGCTCGAATGGTGTTTTTTATGTGCCACCGACACAGGTGCCAGACGAGGCTGGCAGGTGATGTTAATATATTTGAATACAATAAATGTGCTTTTGGATATCAGGTGAGACTCCTACAACACTATGACATCAGATGATATCATCATCATTTTACATCCACCTTCCATGCTGGTATGGGTTGGACGGTTTGAAAGGAGCCTGCGCCAGACTTCTGTGTCTGTTTTTGGCAGGGTTTTTACAGCTGGATGCCTTTCCTGATGCCAGCCACTTTACAGCATGAACTGAGTGGTCCTGTACATGGCACCAGCACAGGTAAGGTCTGTTTTGGTAGGGTTTTTTTATGGCTGGATGCCCTTCCAAACGCCAACTGGATACTTTTTGTGTGGCATCGGCTCTGTCAGGGTCACATGATAATATCCATTGTACCAGGCAACTGGTATCAACTGATATATTCGAATGTGATACAACAGTTAAAGGTGGTGAGCTGGCAGAATCGTTAGCAGGTAAAATGCTAAGTGGCATTTTTTTCCCTTCTTTATATTCTGAGTTTAAGTTCCACTGAGGGTGAAGTTGACTTCACCTTTCATCCTTTCAGGGTCAATAAAATGAGTACCAGTTACATACTGAGGTTGATATAATTGACTTATACCCCATCTCTGGACTGGCCTTGTACCATAATGCAAAGCTAATGTTTTGATTAAAACAGCAAACTGGCAGAAGTGGGTCTTTACGTTCTGAGTTCAAATTCTGCTGAGGTTGACTTTATCTTTCATCCTTTCGGGGTTGATAAAATAAGTACCAGCTACATACTGGGGGTTTATGTAATCGACTTATTCCCCCCACCCAACAAGTTCCAAAATTGCTGGCCTTATGTTAATATGAAACAACAATGTGATATTTTAGAGTATTGGAGGATATCCAAATAAAGATAAGTTAAGTTACAGGGAAGTAAATAAACCAACACTGGTTGCCAAGCAGTGACAGGCACACATGCATATATGACCAGGTTCTTTCAGTTTTTGTCTACCAAATCCACTGACAAGGCTTTGGTCAGCCCAGGGCTATACTAGAAGACATTTGCCCAAGATACTTCTTGTGATATTTTAGAGTATTGGAGGATATCCGAATAAAGATATAAGATCTAGCATGACGTACAATATACCATTCAATGATATCAGGTGACATTGAGTGATACAATGACATACAAGACTGGTTGACTCCGGTTAATTGCACACTCTTGTAATTACTCTGTAATTAACTGAGTTTTGTGTAATTAGTGGATAGATTCTGTAAGTTTGATATTTTATTGTATTAAGTATTAAGCTATGTCGCATTTGTCGTGATTAAAGAATAAACCTATTTCTTTATTACCCACAAGGGGCTAAACATAGAGGGGACAAACAAGGACAGACATAGGTATTAAGTCGATTACATCAACCCCAGTGCGTAACTGGTACTTAATTTATCGACCCCGAAAGGATAAAAGGCAAAGTCGACCTCGGCAGAATTTGAACTCTGAACGTAACGGCAGATGAAATACCGCTAAGCAGTTCGCCCGGTGTGCTAACGTTTCTGCCAGCTCGCCGCCTTTTTATTAAAGAATAAACCGTTTATTTATTTTTTTCACCATTCTTCCAGTTTGATGTCAACATGGCTCTAGTTCCTCTCAGTCCAAACTAGTTTTGTCATTGATATCATATATTTGTTTCAGGTACTAGACTATTGCCATGCTGGGGCACCACCTTGAAAAGTTTTTAGTCAAACAAATTGACCCCCAGGACTTTTCATTTTGCTGTTGTAAACCTAGTACTTATTCTGTTGATCTCTTTTGCCAAACCGTTAAGTTACAGGGAAGTAAATAAACCAACACTGGTTGCCAAGCAATGACAGGCACACACGCATATATGACCAGGTTCTTTCAGTTTTTGTCTACCAAATCCACTGACAAGGCTTTGGTCAGCCCAGGGCTATACTAGAAGACATTTGCCCAAGATACTTCATGGTGGGACTGAGCCTGGAACCATGTGGATATAGCTTCACATGGTATAGAAGACAACTGGAGATTCCTACAGGACAACCTGCTAAGGGCCACCGACCAGATCTGTGGCTGGTGCAAAGTCCCCTCCCGACCCAAAATAACGTGGTGGTGGAACAATATTGTTGACAGGGCTATTAGACAAAAGAAACAGGCTTGGAAGGACTGGAAGAATGGTGGTAGCAGGGAATTGTATCAGACTGCTAAAAGGGAAGCTAGGAGACAGGTCTATTTAGCCAGAGGGGAAGCAGATAAGAAAAAATTTGCCAATTTTCTGCGCCGTGAGGACCAAAGACTTGAGGTGTTTCATGTTGCAAGACAGTGTGTGAGAGAGAATCGTGATGTGGTAGGAGAGAAATGTGTTTGCATGGATGATGGTTCACTTGCGCTAAATGAGGATGCAAAGAGAGAGGTTTGGAGACACCACTATGAAAGGTTGCTGAATAAAGAAAATGAATGGGATAAAGCGAGTCTGCCGAATGTTGACCCAACAGAGGGACCAGCTATCCGAGTTGACAGTTCTTTGGTAGTTAAGGCAATTAGAAGCATGAAGACAGGGAAAGCCACAGGCCCATCAGGAATCACTGCAGAGATGCTCAAAATGTCTGGTAGTGTCGGCTATAGCCTAGTCACCCGTATAGTTAATCAGGTGATACACAAAGGAGTCATACCCAATGACTGGTGTAGCAGCATAATAGTCAACTGCTACAAAGGTAAAGGTGACGCCCTAGATACAAATAACTACAGGGGTATCAAGCTGTTTGATCAGGTAATGAAGGTTACGGAGAGGGTCATAGCCCAACTAATTAGAGAGAAAGTTAGCTTAGATGAGATGCAGTTTGGGTCCATGCCAGGGAAGAGTACCACTGATGCTATATTCCTGGTAAGACAGCTGCTGGAGAAATACCTAGCCAAAGATAAGCCCTTGTACCTGGCTTTTGTTGACATGGAGAAAGCCTTCGACAGGGTCCCTGATTCCTTATCTGGTGGTCAATGAGGAAACTAGGAATCCAGCACTGCTTTTAGTTTGAGACTAATTATCGTTGACTTGAGACTGAATCCTCGTCATCCTTAATTAAATGTCACATTGTTGGCTGCAGTTAAACAACAAAATGAATTCAAATTTAATCAGTGTCAAGTCCAAACGACTCAGAACATTGATATCTGATGTTTTATCTGAAGAAACCATTATTTAATTTGCTCTGAGATTATTTAAAACTGTTTTGATGGTTTTAATTTGGTCTTGGAAAAGTGAAGTAAAGATTTACCCCCAGAAGATGAAAACAGAGCAACTGAATGAAACCTGGCAAGGGGGTTTACTATGGAGCCTCAGTGTGGTCTCTTGATCTACTAGAAACAACAGCTAAACCTTTCTTAAAACACACCCAAACATCTTTTTAGAAAAAAGGACCAGTGATTCTCAGAATGGCACATACCCCCTTCCATCCCCACCAATGGTGACCACCCTCTTCCTCCACTGCTTATGAATAAGGGATACAAAACAGAGTTTACCTCCCTATAACTCATATTTTGTTGTCCAAGGAGGTTTGAAACCACATTTTGTTAAACATTGCCCCCACCCCACACCTCACTGCAGCACCGCCACCATCACCACACCACAACTGCTATCACCACCACCACCACCACCATCATCAGTACCACCACCTGTGGAGAAAATAGCATGAGACAATGTAGCCTTAGGTAACTCCAGAACCGATGAGATGGTCACAAATGGAACAGCTTTGATCATAGGTCTGCTTGATCAGGGTAGACGGTGGGGGTGGCTAACCAACAACAACAACATCTACTACAATCACCACCACCACAGTCACCAACACCGCTGCCACCACCACCACCACCTCCACCATTTACTCTTAACTCTCACCTTTTCTGGCCATGGTATTAATAAAGATTTTCTCCTTCAAGTTGACCACTTCACAAACAGACAGTTTATTATCCCTGATCATAAACTGATGAAATCATTTACACGTTGATAATTTATTGCTGTCAAAACGAAGAATATTTCCTCCTAATTCCCTTCTTTTAGGGTGCTTAGCAAATTGGGGGATTTTTTGGTGTTTTTTTTTCTTTTAAAATAGCAACATTTACCAAAAGATGATACACGAATATGTTGGATGAAGGATAATGAGGTTGATATGAAAACATCAAGGTGTGTGTGTGTGTATGTAATGTATCTGTGCATGTAGATATGTGTATATTATGTGTGTGTGTGTATAAAACTTGGAAAAGGATGCATGGCGTTCGATCATATGATATATATATATATATATATAATATAAACATATGCATATATACATACATATATGTGGAAGCACTCCGTCGGTTACGACGATGAGGGTTCTGGTTGATTCGAATCAACGGAACAGCCTGCTCGTGAAATTAACGTGTAAGTGGCTGAGAACTCCACAGACACGTGTACCCTTAACGTAGTTCTCAGGGATATTCAGCGTGACACAGAGAGTGACAAGGCCGGCCCCTTGAAATACAGGTACAACAGAAACAGGAAGTAAGAGTGAGAGAAAGTTGTGGTGAAAGAGTACAGCAGGGATCACCACCATCCCCTGCCGGAGCCTCGTGGAGCTTTAGGTGATTTCGCTCAATAAACACTCACAACGCCCGGTCTGGGAATCGAAACCGCGATCCTATGACCGCGAGTCCGCTGCCCTAACCACTGGGCCATTGCGCCTCCACTACATATATGTACATACCTACATATATACTTGCATATATGGGTACAGGACATCAAGAAAAAAAAACGTTGAACACAATGAGAAACGAAAACATAAAAACAAAAACAAAACAAACTTATTTTCGAACAACGGAAAAAACAGAGAAACGAGACATGAAACATAAAGAATATTCCCCTTCATCAGTTGCCCCTGTTTCATCTATTCCGTGTTTGTATGTATATATATCATCATCATCATCATCATCGTTTAATGTCTGTTTTCCGCGCTAGCACGGGTTGGACGGTTCGACCGGGGTCTGGGAAGCCAGGGGCTGCACCAGGCTCCAGTCTGATCTGGCAGACTTTCTACAGCTGGATGCCCTTCCTAACGCCAACCACTCCACGAGTGTAGTGGGTGCTTTTTACATGCCACCAGCACAGGTGCCAGGGGGGTCCAGCATCGGCCACAATCGGTTGGAGCTTTTAACGTGCCACCGGTACGGGAGCCAGCCAAGGCGGTCCTGGCAACAGCCACATTCGGATGATGCTTTTTATGTGCCACCGGCACAGAAGCCAGTCGGGGCGGCGCTGGCAACGGCCACGTTCGGATGGTGCTTTTTATGTGCCACCGGCACAGAAGCCAGTCGGGGCGGCGCTGGCAACGGCCACGTTCGGATGGTGCTTTTTATGTGCCACCGGCACAGAAGCCAGTCGGGGCGGCGCTGGCAACGGCCACGTTCGGATGGTGCTTTTTATGTGCCGCCGGCACAGAAGCCAGTCGGGGCGGCGCTGGCATTGGCCACATTCGGATGGTGCTTTTTATGTGTCACCGGCACAGAAGCCAGTCGGGGCGGCGCTGGCATTGGCCACGTTCGGATGGTGCTTTTTATGTGCTACCGGCACAGAAGCCAGTTGACGCGGCGCTGGCAGCAGCCATGTTCGGATGGTGCTTTTTATGTGCCACCAGCACAGGTATCACAACTACTATTTCCATTGATATTTATTTTGATGTTCATGTTCATGTACTTGACTCAACAGGTCTCCTCAAGCACAGCGGGACGTTCTGGAATCCAGGGTACTTTGAATGGGCAGGGGCTATGCGGAACTGGTGCAGGAAGCAGCCCGGGTCTTTGCAGTCACAGCATATCTCCAGAGATCTCGGTCCTTCACCATTGCCTCAGTGAGGCCCAACGCTCTGAGGTCATGCTTGACTACCTCATCCCATGTCTTCCTTATATCTCTATGTGCGTTTATGTTTATTTAGTGTGTGTGTGGGGGGGATGTCTGTAATATTTGTATCTTCTGTTTATATACGTTCATGTAATTTGTTTTTGTTGTTGTTGTTTTTGTTTATTCTTATTTTGTTCATGTGTTTACATCCACTTATTATCATTACATATGCTTGTATGTATGTATGTATAACAACAATACTAGTAATAATAATAATAAATCGAAAAAAATATATAATATAGTTATTTATTTCTATTTGTTTATTTATCTGTGTATTTATTATGTTTTCGGGATCCTCTACCGTCATATGTTGTGGTGTGTGCTAGTGTTCCATTCTAGTTTTCTATTCAGGCTAGGTTTATTTTCTATTATGTGTGTAGCTTCTGTAATTTGTCTGATTGTTGCATCTGTTCAATGTATGGTCAATATTTTAATTTCTATGTTGTTGATTGAGCCCCCGTGTTCCTGCTCGGCGTGTTGGTACAGAATCGATGAGCTTTTACTTTCCTTGAGTTGTCTCCAATGGTCATTTACCCGCTCTCCTATGCTTCTTGCTGTTTCCCCTACATATGTCATTGTCTTGTTACTGCATCGTCCCTCTATACATCTTATACTATAGACTACATTTCTGGCTTAACAGTTTGTTTGTGGGATAAATCTACATACAGTACAGTACTTATCCATACAGGGGGTTCTACTAAAAGGATAGGTTCTACCAATTATAGATTTGATAGGGTTGCCTGGCTTTTCAACAACCTTAATCCTTAGCTTAAGTTTGTCTAGGGCCCTTCTAAAGCAGTACGCCAGTTCACCTCTAGGGGTGGTGTCGACGAACATGACACTCTGGTATTTATGGCTATCATACCAAGAGTTGGCCTTCCCTATTTTCTTTTTTGTCCTTTCTATAGTGTTCCATGACTTGTTCCTATAGAGTGAGCAAATCCCATTCCTATCATTACATAATATATTATCAAATTTCTTCATGGCTCCTTTGTATACTCTGATCCTTTCTTTATGGCTGTAACCTGAGAACTGCATGCGGTGAATGAAATATTGTATGTGTCTCTTTAACTCTGTAGGCTTGCACATGCGTGACACATTTCTCATTATTCTGACGAGGTCTGCCATCAAAATATTGAATTTGGCATTGTCCGCAATGGCTGAGTTCCGGTGGATCAAGTATTTGGAGGCCATAGGTTTGGCATAGTATGAATGAAGGATTTGGGTTTTATTATTCACAATTTCTAGCCAGAGTTCAGTGTCTAGTACTGGTTGTCTATGGTTGGGGTGTTTAGTGGGGTAGTCTATTGTGACCTTAATACTCTGGTGGATGGAGTTAGCTATTTGCTGGATGCTCTCCATAGTATTAGTTTCTATTACTATATCAACAGTACTCTCTTGTGGGGTCGCCTTTACTACTATGTTGATAACATCAACATAGTGAGAGTACATGTTTACGAGTATGGAGTTCTGTGTTAGGCGTTCTTTAAGCCTTCTGTCCCATCATACCATGAAAATGTTGGCCACATCACCGACGATACTAACGCCGATGGCTGCCCCCTCGTCCTGGGCATATATATTATTGTTAAACTTAAACATGTGGCCTTTTAGGGTAACACTTATACTAGCTCCTAGTGCATGTGCGTTCATTTTCTTTACCTGATTGCCATTTGCGGGGCTCCGTATGGCTCTGGTCCATCCACTCCATCTCTCTATATGGGTCTTCCTAGCTTAGAAGTAATTGTAGGTGGTCTACCTCTTAAACATCTGCTGGGACAGAAATTACTAAGATCATGTTTATCTAGGTATTCGTTGTCATATGTCAGTCTAAGTAGGAGGCCCAGTTCCTCTGTGTTGACATTGCGGAACTCCACCTCGCTCTTGTTGATCATCTCCACGTACTTCTCCACCGCAAAATCCACGTCGATCGATGGGTATAGGAATACCACATCCATGCTAGCCATTATACATCCTGTCAGGTCGCAAGTGTTGTTACAGTCATTGATCCTGCTGAGGAGATCTTCTGTGCTGTCACAAACATCAGGTGACATCTGGATTATAGGGCGTATGATCACTGAGAGGAAGTAGGAGATCCTGTAGTTGCTAGCGATATTCGCCCCACAGACTGGTCTTGTTGGTGGTCCTGCTACAGGTTCAGTAGTTACTTTATGGTCCTTGCGAAGTCCATACAGTGCCGGGATATCATTGTTCCAGGCTTGGAAATTATTTGCTGTACGTTTCTGGGGTCCCAGAACAATTGTCCACATCATGTGAGCATTGAGGACCTTTTCTCTCTCCTCATGTGCCTGTAAAGTTGTTACTTTCGTATTCGCGATATGAGGTTGCATTGCCTGGATGTAGTTCGGTAAGCTGTCTATTGACATCCTGCCGGCCTTATCTGTGGGAAGGCATACCACCTCTCCGTTCCTCGTGTGCTGAATGAGCTTACGTAGGCCACATACGGGTTTAATCCCGAGTTGTTGGGCCTCTGTCTTATTCTGTCTCTGTCTCTTAGTGTATAATCCTAAAATCTGTCTAAGTTTGGTCCTAGCTATATATATATATATATATATGGATATATATATATGTAAGTATGTATATATATATGTGTGTGTGTGTGTGTGTGTGGTGTGTGTGTGTGTGTGTGTGTGTGGTGTGTATATCTATATGTATGTATATATATATATGTATAGATATATATGTATGTATGTATATATATATATGTATATACATATATAAATATATATATATATATATATATGTATATACATATATAAATATATATATATATATATATATGTATATACATATATAAATATATATATATATATATGTATATACATATATAAATATATATATATATATATCCATATGTATGTATATATATATACGTGTATATCCATATGTATGTATATATATGTGTATATACATATGTATGTATATATATGTGTATATACATATGTATGTATATATATGTGTATATACATATGTATGTATATATATGTGTATATATATGTGTATATATATGTATATTCATATGTATGTATGTATATATATATCTGTATATACATATATGTATATACATATGTATATATATATGTATATATATATATATGTATATATATATATGTATATATATGCATATACATATGTATATATATATATATATATATGTATATATATACTTATGTATATATTTATATATATATATGTATCTATATACTTATGTATATATATATATAATGTAAAGTATAGAAGCCATCTTATCATGGCTAACCACATTGGGGAGGGGGTGTTACTGTAGCTTTATAGCCCCAAGAGATCGTCGTCTCTAGCTGGCTTTAGACACAATATCAGTGTCCTTGGAGTATTTGCAAAAGGAGGCCATCCCTTCCTGATACGCTCGAACTAGTTTCGGGATTGTTGTCCCTCGTCAACAGGCGGTAACCACCAGGTCGCGATGAAAGTGAAAGCTCCTTTGTAAATATATAAGAGTTTTTCTAGTGGCGTCTGCCACTGATGTTGAAAAATGAACAGTAAGCATAATTAAATCTCAGAATGAGATTGAAACAGTAATCGCTCGATAATGTAAAGTATAGAAGCCATCTTATCATGGCTAACCACATTGGAGAGGGGGTGTTACTGAGATTTAATTATCCTTACTGTTCGTTTTTCGACATCAGTGGCAGACACCACTAGAAAAACTTATATATATTTGCAAAGCAGCCTTCACTTTCATCGCGAGAGAGAGAGAGAGAGAGTATTTCTTTATTCACCATAAGGTTGAGAAAAAGAGGGGACAAAACAAACGTTGGGGTCAGGGTATCGAATGAGACGAAACATATGAATAAACAAACAATTAAAATATATACATTTAAATGAGAATGAGTGAATAACAAACCACAAACCACATACTCACACTGAAGACTTTGATTTCTCCTTTTTCACATTCGCGATTAAACAGGTTCTTTCACTCGCAACATACTTGCTATAGACTTCCATCTTTTACGAAACACACTTTGCGACAGGCATTTCTTCTCCAGCCTTATTTTCCGTTTCATGTGGAAAACGAAAAAGTCGATTAGCTCGAGACTGGAGATAAACATGCCTGTTGCAATTTCTTTCACTCTCGTCTTCCACACTACTTCTTTCGCCATAGCAACTACCGAGAGAAAACAGGCTCGCTCCTCCCTATTCAGGGAAGTCGGCGGAACTATCTTCATTACAGATTCGCTCGACAGTTGTACTCTTCTCGAATGCGACAGCAGGTGTTCGACATAAGCCCAGAGTTCTGTCACCTTGGGGCATTGCACAATCGCGTGCAGGACAGTTTCACTGTCCCTCTTACATCTTGCACAAACCGGCGAAGGTGCACACCCATGTCTAAAGAGCTTATCTCGAACCGGTAAAGCTCCTCTGTAACATTGCCAGGCCAGGGACTTTTGGTAATTATCCATAGGCCCCGGACCGAATGTTCTTTGGAACAGGCTGGCCAGTTGATTTTCGTCGAAGCCCAGTTTCTCCTAGGACGTCGTCACACTTGAACTCTACTAACTCTCTATAGAAGAATGAGGTAGTACCCCCGCCACTGGCGTTGCCCGACTGGCAGAGAAGCACGAGTGCCTGATAGCACTCTGCATGCCACATGCCCAACCTCGGTCTACACTTGACCCATGGGTTCAGTTCGTTAAACGATGTGAACTGTGGAAATAACAGCTTGACGAACGGAGACCACACCTGCTCACCGTCCAGGTAAATCCAGAGGTGCCTAAGCCTGAGCGCATGTCTGTGCATTTTTAGCCATGGCATCCCTAACCCACCCTTCAGCGGATTTTGGCAGCAAATAGAGCGCCTTACAAGAGGTCTGCTGCCCCTGCATAAAAAGCGAAAGAGCATGCGTTCCAGTTTGTTCAGCCACGAATCGGGGCAAGGCACGACGGTCAGGCGGTAAGTGATTACAGAGGCGATAAACACCTCTGCAACCTCCGCCCTCCCTTTTAAGGACAGCTTCCGCTCAGACCATGTCTGAGTTAGGAGAGCCACCTTTCTCGCCACCTCGCTCCAGTCCTTCTCTATCTGGAGATCTGGACCTAACCAGATTCCAAGCATTTTCACCGGTCCTTCCGTCCAACGTCCTACGACGCTATCGGAAGACATCGACTAGCCCCTCCAGGTGCCGAGTTGCAAGCCGACCGATTTATCCCGGTTGACTTTCGCTCCTGCCACCGCTTCGTAGTCCCTTAAGGCCTCACCCACCCACTGTAGGTGCTCGACTCGGGAAACGATGACGGTGATGTCGTCCACATACGCCGAAGCTGACTTTCCGCACCCTAGATCTTGCGGAGTGCCTCTCATAGTTTCCAACCTCCTCATCAACGGCTCGAGGGCCAAAACGTAGAGAAGCGGGGAGAGAGGACACCCTTGACGTACCGAATGTTCAATGCTGAGAGAGAGAGAGGTAAAAAGCACAGGTGATGGTGCCACGTAAAAAGCATAGGTGATGATGCCAGGTAAAAAGCACAGGTGATGGTGCCAGGTAAAAAGCACAGGTGATGGTGCCAGGTAAAAAGCACAGGTGATGGTGCCAGGTAAAAAGCACCGGTGATGGTGCCACGTAAAAAGCACAGGTGATGGTGCCACGTAAAAAGCACAGGTGATGGTCCCACGTAAAAAGCATAGGTGATGGTGCCAGGTAAAAAGCACAGGTGATGGTGCCACATAAAAAGTACAGGTGATAGGGAAGTGAGCAGGAGTCAACTTGAAGGGAGCTGTTCTGATCAAGTTAAAATGGCAGTTACAAATTTCATCATTAATTAATTAAAAAAATAATCTCAGAGTTCATCAAGCAAAAGAGGTGCAAAACTGTATACAGCATCAATTAGTGTCTCTCAGTTGATTATCTTATCAGGATGAATGTTATCTGATCATCGGGGAGGGGGGGGGGGAGATACGTTCACCACTTAGCAGAGCCAACTCCTTTCCTAGCCTCCCTTTGCTCAACTTTCCCCCCTTATTCTCTTTTATTACTTCCCTATGTTAATCCCATGTCATTTTCTGGTTGGCTCAGTGGGGTGAGCTACTGTTACAATACCAACTGTAAAAGTCAAGGATTTGTGTTCAAGCTCTGCCGACGGCACTCTTTATTGTTCTTGGGCCAACACATCTTATGTTGGATGAAGTAAAGAGTGTTGATGCCATGTATAAAGCACAGGTGATAGTGCCAGGTAAAAAGCATAGGTGATGGTGCCATGTATAAAGCACAGGTGATAGTGCCAGGTAAAAAGCATAGGTGATGGTCCCACGTAAAAAGCATAGGTGATGATGCCATGTAAAAAGCACAGGTGATGATGCCATGTAAAAAGCACAGGTGATGGTGCCATGTATAAAGCATAGGTGATGATGCCATGTAAAAAGCATAGGTGATGATGCCATGTAAAAAGCATAGGTGATGGTGCCACGTAAAAAGCATAGGTGATGGTGCCATGTAAAAAGCACAGGTGATGATGCCATGTAAAAAGCACAGGTGATGATGCCATGTAAAAAGCACAGGTGATGATGCCATGTAAAAAGCATAGGTGATGATGCCATGTAAAAAGCATAGGTGATGGTGCCACGTAAAAAGCATAGGTGATGATGCCATGTAAAAAGCATAGGTGATGGTGCCACGTAAAAAGCATAGGTGATGGTGCCATGTAAAAAGCACAGGTGATGATGCCATGTAAAAAGCACAGGTGATGATGCCATGTAAAAAGCACAGGTGATGATGCCATGTAAAAAGCATAGGTGATGGTGCCACGTAAAAAGCATAGGTGATGGTGCCATGTAAAAAGCACAGGTGATGATGCCATGTAAAAAGCACAGGTGATGATGCCATGTAAAAAGCACAGGTGATGATGCCATGTAAAAAGCATAGGTGATGATGCCATGTAAAAAGCATAGGTGATGGTGCCATGTAAAAAGCATAGGTGATGATGCCATGTAAAAAGCATAGGTGATGGTGCCACGTAAAAAGCATAGGTGATGATGCCATGTAAAAAGCACAGGTGATGATGCCATGTAAAAAGCACAGGTGATGATGCCATGTAAAAAGCATAGGTGATGGTGCCACGTAAAAAGCACAGGTGATGATGCCATGTAAAAAGCACAGGTGATGATGCCATGTAAAAAGCATAGGTGATGGTGCCACGTAAAAAGCATAGGTGATGGTGCCACGTAAAAAGCACAGGTGATGATGCCATGTAAAAAGCATAGGTGATGGTTCCACGTAAAAAGCACAGGTGATGATGCCATGTAAAAAGCACAGGTGATGATGCCATGTAAAAAGCACAGGTGATGGTGCCATGTAAAAAGCACAGGTGATGATGCCATGTAAAAAGCACAGGTGATGATGCCATGTAAAAAGCACAGGTGATGATGCCATGTAAAAAGCATAGGTGATGGTGCCACGTAAAAAGCATAGGTGATGATGCCATGTAAAAAGCATAGGTGATGGTGCCACGTAAAAAGCATAGGTGATGATGCCATGTAAAAAGCACAGGTGATGATGCCATGTATAAAGCATAGGTGATGGTGCCACGTAAAAAGCATAGGTGATGATGCCATGTAAAAAGCACAGGTGATGATGCCATGTATAAAGCATAGGTGATGGTGCCACGTAAAAAGCACAGGTGATGGTGCCATGTAAAAAGCACAGGTGATGATGCCATGTATAAAGCATAGGTGATGGTGCCATGTAAAAAGCATAGGTGATGGTGCCATGTAAAAAGCATAGGTGATGGTGCCATGTAAAAAGCATAGGTGATGGTGCCATGTAAAAAGCACAGGTGATGATGCCATGTAAAAAGCATAGGTGATGATGCCATGTAAAAAGCATAGGTGATGATGCCATGTAAAAAGCATAGGTGATGATGCCATGTAAAAAGCACAGGTGATGATGCCATGTAAAAAGCATAGGTGATGGTGCCATGTAAAAAGCATAGGTGATGATGCCATGTAAAAAGCATAGGTGATGGTGCCATGTAAAAAGCACAGGTGATGGTGCCATGTAAAAAGCACAGGTGATGATGCCATGTAAAAAGCATAGGTGATGGTGCCATGTAAAAAGCATAGGTGATGATGCCATGTAAAAAGCATAGGTGATGATGCCATGTAAAAAGCACAGGTGATGGTGCCATGTAAAAAGCATAGGTGATGATGCCATGTAAAAAGCACAGGTGATGATGCCATGTAAAAAGCACAGGTGATGATGCCATGTAAAAAGCATAGGTGATGATGCCATGTATAAAGCACAGGTGATGGTGCCATGTAAAAAGCATAGGTGATGATGCCATGTAAAAAGCACAGGTGATGATGCCATGTAAAAAGCATAGGTGATGATGCCATGTAAAAAGCACAGGTGATGGTGCCATGTAAAAAGCATAGGTGATGATGCCATGTTAAAGCACAGGTGATGATGCCATGTAAAAAGCATAGGTGATGATGCCATGTAAAAAGCACAGGTGATGATGCCATGTAAAAAGCATAGGTGATGATGCCATGTAAAAAGCACAGGTGATGATGCCATGTAAAAGCACAGGTGATGATGCCATGTATAAAGCATAGGTGATGATGCCACGTAAAAAGCACAGGTGATGATGCCATGTAAAAAGCACAGGTGATGATGCCATGTATAAAGCATAGGTGATGATGCCATGTATAAAGCACAGGTGATGATGCCATGTAAAAAGCACAGGTGATGATGCCATGTATAAAGCATAGGTGATGATGCCATGTAAAAAGCACAGGTGATGATGCCATGTAAAAAGCATAGGTGATGATGCCATGTATAAAGCACAGGTGATGATGCCATGTAAAAAGCACAGGTGATGATGCCATGTAAAAGCACAGGTGATGATGCCATGTAAAAGCATAGGTGATGATGCCATGTAAAAAGCCAGGGTGATGGCCATGTAAAAAGCATAGGTGATGATGCCATGTAAAAAGCACAGGTGATGATGCCATGTAAAAAGCATAGGTGATGATGCCATGTAAAAGCACAGGTGATGATGCCATGTAAAAAGCACAGGTGATGATGCCATGTAAAAGCACAGGTGATGATGCCATGTATAAAGCACAGGTGTGATGATGCCATGTAAAAGCATAGGTGATGATGCCATGTAAAAAGCACAGGTGATGTGCCACGTAAAAAGCACAGGTGATGATGCCATGTAAAAAGCATAGGTGATGATGCCACGTGTAAAAAGCACAGGTGATGGATGCCATGTAAAAAGCATAGGTGATGATGCCACGTAAAAAGCACAGGTGATGATGCCATGTATAAAGCATAGGTGATGATGTGCCACGTAAAAAGCACAGGTGATGATGCCATGTATAAAGCATAGGTGATGATGCACATGTAAAAAGCAAGGTGATGGTGCCATGTATAAAGCATAGGTGATGATGCCACGTAAAAAGCACAGGTGATGGTGCCATGTATAAAGCATAGGTGATGATGCCACGTAAAAAGCACAGGTGATGGTGCCATGTATAAAGCATAGGTGATGATGCCACGTAAAAAGCACAGGTGATGGTGCCATGTATAAAGCATAGGTGATGATGCCACGTAAAAAGCACAGGTGATGATGCCATGTATAAAGCATAGGTGATGATGCCATGTATAAAGCACAGGTGATGGTGCCATGTAAAAAGCATAGGTGATGATGCCATGTAAAAAGCACGGTGATGGTGCCATGTATAAAGCATAGTGTGATGATGATGCCATGTAAAAAGCACAGGTGATGATGCCATGTAAAAAGCATAGGTGATGATGCCATGTAAAAAGCACAGGTGATGATGCCATGTAAAAAGCATAGGTGATGATGCCATGTAAAAAGCACAGGTGATGATGCCATGTATAAAGCATAGGTGATGATGCCATGTAAAAAGCACAGGTGATGGTGCCATGTAAAAAGCATAGGTGATGATGCCATGTATAAAGCATAGGTGATGATGCCATGTATAAAGCACAGGTGATGGTGCCATGTATAAAGCATAGGTGATGATGCCATGTATAAAGCACAGGTGATGATGCCACGTAAAAAGCATAGGTGATGATGCCATGTAAAAAGCACAGGTGATGGTGCCATGTATAAAGCATAGGTGATGATGCCATGTAAAAAGCATAGGTGATGATGCCATGTAAAAAGCACAGGTGATGGTGCCATGTAAAAAGCATAGGTGATGATGCCATGTAAAAAGCACAGGTGATGGTGCCATGTATAAAGCATAGGTGATGATGCCATGTATAAAGCATAGGTGATGATGCCATGTATAAAGCACAGGTGATGATGCCATGTAAAAAGCATAGGTGATGATGCCATGTAAAAAGCACAGGTGATGGTGCCATGTAAAAAGCATAGGTGATGATGCCATGTAAAAAGCATAGGTGATGATGCCATGTAAAAAGCACAGGTGATGATGCCATGTAAAAAGCATAGGTGATGATGCCATGTAAAAAGCACAGGTGATGATGCCATGTAAAAAGCACAGGTGATGATGCCATGTAAAAAGCACAGGTGATGGTGCCATGTAAAAAGCATAGGTGATGATGCCATGTAAAAAGCACAGGTGATGATGTGCCATGTAAAAGCATAGGTGATGATGCCACGTAAAAAGCACAGGTGATGATGCCATGTAAAAAGCATAGGTGATGATGCCACGTAAAAAGCACAGGTGATGATGCCATGTAAAAAGCACAGGTGATGGTGCCATGTATAAAGCACAGGTGATGGTGCCATGTAAAAAGCACAGGTGATGATGCCATGTATAAAGCACAGGTGATGGTGCCATGTAAAAAGCACAGGTGATGATGCCATGTAAAAAGCACAGGTGATGATGCCATGTATAAAGCACAGGTGATGGTGCCATGTAAAAAGCACAGGTGATGATGCCATGTAAAAAGCATAGGTGATGATGCCATGTAAAAAGCACAGGTGATGGTGCCATGTAAAAAGCATAGGTGATGATGCCATGTATAAAGCATAGGTGATGATGCCATGTAAAAAGCACAGGTGATGGTGCCATGTAAAAAGCATAGGTGATGATGCCATGTAAAAAGCACAGGTGATGGTGCCATGTAAAAAGCATAGGTGATGATGCCATGTATAAAGCACAGGTGATGGTGCCATGTAAAAAGCACAGGTGATGATGCCATGTATAAAGCATAGGTGATGATGCCATGTAAAAAGCACAGGTGATGGTGCCATGTAAAAAGCATAGGTGATGGTGCCACGTAAAAGCACAGGTGATGGTGCCATGTAAAAAGCACAGGTGATGGTGCCATGTAAAAAGCATAGGTGATGATGCCATGTAAAAAGCACAGGTGATGATGCCATGTAAAAAGCACAGGTGATGGTGCCATGTAAAAAGCATAGGTGATGATGCCATGTAAAAAGCACAGGTGATGGTGCCATGTATAAAGCATAGGTGATGATGCCATGTAAAAAGCACAGGTGATGATGCCATGTAAAAAGCATAGGTGATGGTGCCATGTAAAAAGCACAGGTGATGGTGCCAGGTAAAAAGCATAGGTGATGATGCCATGTAAAAAGCACAGGTGATGGTGCCATGTAAAAAGCATAGGTGATGATGCCATGTAAAAAGCACAGGTGATGGTGCCATGTAAAAAGCATAGGTGATGATGCCATGTAAAAAGCACAGGTGATGGTGCCATGTAAAAAGCATAGGTGATGATGCCATGTAAAAAGCACAGGTGATGATGCCATGTAAAAAGCACAGGTGATGATGCCATGTAAAAAGCATAGGTGATGATGCCATGTAAAAAGCACAGGTGATGATGCCATGTAAAAAGCATAGGTGATGATGCCATGTAAAAAGCATAGGTGATGGTGCCATGTAAAAAGCACAGGTGATGGTGCCATGTAAAAAGCACAGGTGATGATGCCATGTAAAAAGCATAGGTGATGATGCCACGTAAAAAGCACAGGTGATGGTGCCATGTAAAAAGCACAGGTGATGATGCCATGTAAAAAGCATAGGTGATGATGCCATGTAAAAAGCACAGGTGATGATGCCACGTAAAAAGCACAGGTGATGATGCCATGTAAAAAGCATAGGTGATGATGCCACGTAAAAAGCACAGGTGATGGTGCCATGTAAAAAGCACAGGTGATGGTGCCACGTAAAAAGCACAGGTGATGATGCCATGTAAAAGCACAGGTGATGGTGCCACGTAAAAAGCACAGGTGATGATGCCATGTAAAAAGCACAGGTGATGGTGCCACGTAAAAAGCACAGGTGATGATGCCATGTAAAAAGCACAGGTGATGGTGCCACGTAAAAAGCACAGGTGATGATGCCATGTAAAAAGCACAGGTGATGGTGCCATGTAAAAAGCACAGGTGATGGTGCCACGTAAAAAACACAGGTGATGGTTCCACGTAAAAAGCATAGGTGATGGTGCCAGGAAAAAAGCACAGGTGATGGTGCAATGTAAAAAGCACAGGTGATGATGCCACGTAAAAAGCACAGGTGATGATGCCATGTAAAAAGCATAGCTGATGGTGCCATGTAAAAAGCATAGGTGATGGTGCCATGTAAAAAGCATAGCTGATGGTGCCATGTAAAAAGCATAGGTGATGGTGCCATGTAAAAAGCATAGGTGATGATGCCACGTAAAAAGCACAGGTGATGGTGCCATGTAAAAAGCACAGGTGATGATGCCATGTATAAAGCATAGGTGATGATGCCACGTAAAAAGCACAGGTGATGATGCCACGTAAAAAGCACAGGTGATGATGCCATGTAAAAAGCACAGGTGATGATGCCACGTAAAAAGCACAGGTGATGATGCCACGTAAAAAGCACAGGTGATGATGCCATGTAAAAAGCACAGGTGATGATGCCATGTAAAAAGCACAGGTGATGATGCCATGTAAAAAGCACAGGTGATGATGCCATGTAAAAAGCACAGGTGATGGTGCCATGTAAAAAGCATAGGTGATGATGCCACGTAAAAAGCACAGGTGATGGTGCCAGGAAAAAGCACAGGTGATGGTGCCACGTAAAAAGCACAGGTGATGGTGCCATGTAAAAAACACAGGTGATGGTGCCACGTAAAAAGCACAGGTGATGGTGCCATGTAAAAAGCATAGGTGATGATGCCATGTATAAAGCACAGGTGATGGTGCCATGTAAAAAGCACAGGTGATGATGCCATGTAAAAAGCACAGGTGATGATGCCACGTAAAAAGCACAGGTGATGGTGCCATGTAAAAAGCATAGGTGATGATGCCACGTAAAAAGCACAGGTGATGATGCCACGTAAAAAGCACAGGTGATGATGCCATGTAAAAAGCACAGGTGATGATGCCACGTAAAAAGCACAGGTGATGATGCCACGTAAAAAGCACAGGTGATGATGCCATGTAAAAAGCACAGGTGATGATGCCATGTAAAAAGCACAGGTGATGATGCCATGTAAAAAGCACAGGTGATGATGCCACGTAAAAAGCACAGGTGATGGTGCCATGTAAAAAGCATAGGTGATGATGCCATGTATAAAGCACAGGTGATGGTGCCATGTAAAAAGCACAGGTGATGATGCCACGTAAAAAGCACAGGTGATGGTGCCATGTAAAAAGCACAGGTGATGGTGCCACGTAAAAAGCACAGGTGATGGTGCCATGTAAAAAACACAGGTGATGGTGCCACGTAAAAAACACAGGTGATGGTGCCATGTAAAAAGCATAGGTGATGATGCCATGTATAAAGCACAGGTGATGGTGCCATGTAAAAAGCATAGGTGATGGAGCCATGTAAAAAGCACAGGTGATGATGCCACGTAAAAAGCACAGGTGATGATGCCACGTAAAAAGCACAGGTGATGATGCCATGTAAAAAGCACAGGTGATGATGCCACGTAAAAAGCACAGGTGATGGTGCCATGTAAAAAGCATAGGTGATGGAGCCATGTAAAAAGCACAGGTGATGATGCCATGTAAAAAGCATAGGTGATGATGCCATGTATAAAGCACAGGTGATGGTGCCATGTAAAAAGCACAGGTGATGATGCCACGTAAAAAGCACAGGTGATGGTGCCATGTAAAAAGCACAGGTGATGATGCCACGTAAAAAGCACAGGTGATGGTGCCATGTAAAAAGCATAGGTGATGATGCCATGTAAAAAGCACAGGTGATGGTGCCATGTAAAAAGCACAGGTGATGATGCCACGTAAAAAGCACAGGTGATGGTGCAATGTAAAAAGCACAGGTGATGATGCCACGTAAAAAGCACAGGTGATGGTGCAATGTAAAAAGCACAGGTGATGATGCCACGTAAAAAGCACAGGTGATGGTGCCACGTAAAAAGCACAGGTGATGGTGCCACGTAAAAAGCACAGGTGATGGTGCCACGTAAAAAGCACAGGTGATGATGCCATGTAAAAAGCACAGGTGATGGTGCCACGTAAAAAGCACAGGTGATGATGCCATGTAAAAAGCACAGGTGATGGTGCCACGTAAAAAGCACAGGTGATGATGCCATGTAAAAAGCACAGGTGATGGCCACGTAAAAAGCACAGGTGATGGTGCCATGTAAAAAGCACAGGTGATGGTGCCACGTAAAAAGCACAGGTGATGATGCCATGTAAAAAGCACAGGTGATGGTGCCATGTAAAAAGCACAGGTGATGGTGCCACGTAAAAAACACAGGTGATGGTGCCACGTAAAAAGCATAGGTGATGGTGCCATGTAAAAAGCATAGGTGATGGTGCCATGTAAAAAACACAGGTGATGGTGCCATGTAAAAAGCACAGGTGATGATGCCATGTAAAAAGCACAGGTGATGATGCCATGTATAAAGCATAGGTGATGGTGCCATGTAAAAAGCATAGGTGATGGTGCCATGTAAAAAGCATAGGTGGTGGTTCCACGTAAAAAACACAGGTGATGGTGCCATGTAAAAAGCATAGGTGATGATGCCATGTATAAAGCACAGGTGATGATGCCATGTAAAAAGCATAGGTGATGGTGCCATGTAAAAAGCATAGGTGATGGTGCCATGTAAAAAGCATAGGTGGTGGTTCCACGTAAAAAACACAGGTGATGATGCCATGTAAAAAGCACAGGTGATGGTGCCATGTATAAAGCATAGGTGATGATGCCATGTAAAAAGCACAGGTGATGGTGCCATGTAAAAAGCATAGGTGATGATGCCATGTAAAAAGCACAGGTGATGGTGCCATGTAAAAAGCATAGGTGATGATGCCACGTAAAAGGCATAGGTGGTGGTGCCATGTAAAAAGCATAGGTGATGGTGCCATGTAAAAAACACAGGTGATGGTGCCATGTAAAAAGCATAGGTGGTGGTGCCATGTAAAAAGCATAGGTGATGGTGCCATGTAAAAGGCATAGGTGGTGGTGCCACGTAAAAAGCACAGGTGATGATTCCACGTAAAAAACACAGGTGATGGTTCCACGCAAAAAGCATAGGTGATGGTGCCATATAAAAAGCATAGGTGGCGGTGTCATGTAAAAAACACAGGTGATGGTGCCACGTAAAAAACGCAGGTGATGGTGCCACGTAAAAAGCATAGGTGATGGTGCCATGTAAAAGGCATAGGTGGCGGTGCCACGTAAAAAGCACAGGTGGTGGTGCCACGTAAAAAAACACAGGTGATTGTTCCACGTAAAAAACACAGGTGATGGTGCCATGTAAAAAGCATAGGTGGCGCTGCCACGTAAAAAGCACAGGTTGTGGTGCCACGTAAAAAACACAGGTGATTGTTCCACGTAAAAAACACAGGTGATGGTTCCACGTAAAAAGCATAGGTGATGGTGCCATGTAAAAAGCATAGGTGGCGGTGCCATGTAAAAAGCATAGGTGGCGGTGCCATGTAAAAAGCACAGGTGATGATTCCACGTAAAAAACACAGGTGATGGTGCCACGTAAAAAGCATAGGTGATGGTGCCACGTAAAAAGCACAGGTGATGATGCCATGTAAAAAGCACAGGTGATGATTCCACGTAAAAAGCACAGGTGATGGTGCCACGTAAAAAGCATAGGTGATGGTGTCACGTAAAAAACACAGGTGATGGTGCCACGTATAAAGCACAGGTGATGGTGCCATGTAAAAAGCATAGGTTGTGGTGCCACGTAAAAAACACAGGTGATTGTTCCACGTAAAAAACACAGGTGATGGTTCCACGTAAAAAGCATAGGTGATGGTGCCATGTAAAAAGCATAGGTGGCGGTGCCATGTAAAAAGCATAGGTGGCGGTGCCATGTAAAAAGCACAGGTGATGATTCCACGTAAAAAACACAGGTGATGGTGCCACGTAAAAAGCATAGGTGATGGTGCCACGTAAAAAGCACAGGTGATGATGCCATGTAAAAAGCACAGGTGATGATTCCACGTAAAAAGCACAGGTGATGGTGCCACGTAAAAAGCATAGGTGATGGTGTCACGTAAAAAACACAGGTGATGGTGCCACGTATAAAGCACAGGTGATGGTGCCATGTAAAAAGCATAGGTTGTGGTGCCACGTAAAAAACACAGGTGATTGTTCCACGTAAAAAACACAGGTGATGGTTCCACGTAAAAAGCATAGGTGATGGTGCCACGTAAAAAGCATAGGTGATGGTGCCATGTAAAAAGCATAGGTGGCGGTGCCATGTAAAAAGCATAGGTGGCGGTGCCATGTAAAAAGCACAGGTGATGATTCCACGTAAAAAACACAGGTGATGGTGCCACGTAAAAAGCATAGGTGATGGTGCCACGTAAAAAACACAGGTGATGGTGCCATGTAAAAAGCACAGGTGATGGTGCCACGTAAAAAGCACAGGTGATGGTGCCACGTAAAAAGCATAGGTGATGGTGTCACGTAAAAAACACAGGTGATGATGCCACGTAAAAAACACAGGTGATGGCGCCACGTAAAAAACACAGGTGATGGTGCCACGTATAAAGCACAGGTGATGGTGCCATGTAAAAAGCATAGGTGGTGGTCCCACGTAAAAAACACAGGTGATGGTGCCACGTAAAAAACACAGGTGATAGTGCCATGTAAAAAGCATAGGTGGTGGTGCCACGTAAAAAACACAGGTGATGGCGCCACGTAAAAAACACAGGTGATGGTGTCACGTAAAAAACACAGGTGATGGTGCCATGTAAAAAACACAGGTGATGGTGCCATGTAAAAAGCACAGGTGTTGGTGCCACGTAGAAATATAGGTGATTGTTCCATGTAAGAAGCACAGGTGGTGGTTCCACGTAAAAAACACAGGTGATGGTGCCATGTAAAAAACACAGGTGGTGGTTCCACGTAAAAGCATAGGTGATGGTGCCACGTAAAAAGCATAGGTGATGGTCCCACGTTAAAAGTACAGGTGGTGGTGCCACGTAAAAAACACAGGTGATGGTGCCACGTAAAAAGCACAGGTGATGGTGCCACGTAAAAAGCATAGGTGATGGTACCACGTAAAAAACACAGGTGATGGTACCACGTGTGTTTGTTTTGATATCAAGATTGGAAAAATCCACCTTGTTCGTAAAAAGTTTTTGACCTGGGTTTACACCCCCCAAGGAAATCCTTTTTCCGGGCCACTGGACACAGGTATATATTATAGAATGAAAGCAGGATATTATAATCTCAGACAACGCTATCGCAGTTCTGGATATTTGTTTTTTAATCTATCCGGTTATTTTTTCTTATACAGAAGTCTTTATTCCGAACCGATCACAAAGAGTGGCTTCAACTGTGTGTGTGTGTGTGCGCGATATATATATACACATGCATACATCTGTATACAGGGGTGTATTACCTAGGTAGACAGACATACGTTTGTAGATATATATATATATACATACATGTATATATATATATATATATATATATATATATATATATATATTTCCGAACCGATCACAAAGAGTGGCTTCACTGTGTGTGTGTGTGTGTGAGTGTGTGTGTGTGTGTGTGCGATATATATATATACATGCATACATGCACACATCTGTATACAGGGGTGTATTACCTAGGTAGACAGACATACGTTTGTAGATATATATATACATACATGTGTATATATATATATATATATATATATATATATACATACATGTGTTTATATACAGAGATATACACATGTATGTGTGTGTATATAGAGTGAGAGTAGACACACATAAATACTTGCATATATACACACATGAATATGAATATATATATAGAGATAGATAGATAGATAAAGCAGACAACGTCCACGAACTTTAGTAAACCGACCATCGCTACACACACGCAATCACACGCACGCGCACACAAAGCCAATCAGAAACATAAACACCAACTTTCCTCAAACTTTTACCGCCCCTTCCTTACCACTCCCACGTTAACCAATCAGTCACCGTTCACTCTCTTTCACTCTCCTTCCTACTTCTCTCCTCTCACCACACCTCATACCCTTGTCTATCTACTAACACCCTGCCTCTCGAATATTGCCTTCCCTCCGTCTTCTACTCTGTTTCTATCACTTTTACAGCCTCCCACTACTTCCTATCGTTTACTCCCTCTCCTCTCTGTATTTTTCTTTGTCTCGCTCTATTAATTCACAACTTTTACCTCCCCCTCTCTCATTTTCTTTATCACTTTACAGCCTCATCCTACTCCTTACTTTTCTCTCACTTGCTCCACACTCCCCCCTTACCATTTAACTTATGTATCTCTTTCCTTCCAATATCCTCTCTTCTCCCCTCTTCCTTTCTTTGTATTATTTAACTCTCAATCTCTCGCACTCCCACTCTTTCTTTCTTTATATATCTCGCCCTTTTACTCTCTTTTTCTTTATGTCTTTTTCTTTTCTCCCCAGCACTCGCCCTCTTACTCCCTGTTTCTCTGTATCTCTCTACCTCCTGCCCTCTCACTCTGTCTTTCTCTCTACCTCTCACTCCCTCTCTCTCGTCTACTAGTTCCAGCTTGTAGCTTCTTCTCATCGAGACCTGGGATTATCGTCTTTGGATTATTTCTCGGTCCCACGACCAATTCAACAGGAAACGGCCCGACACTGAGATAAACAAAAACAAAGCAGAGAGAAACAACAAAAAGATATTTAGCAAAAATTAATTAACTCATTCATTTAATCAAGAAAACAAATGAAAATATAAAAACCGCGAAAAGATGTACCTTGGATGTACCTGGCTGTCCGGCTTGAGTGTTACTTAAGTGTCCCCTGAGTGTCACTCGAGTGTACCTTAAGTGTCCCCTGCCTTATGTGTGTGTCTACTCTCACTCTATACACACACACATACATGTGTATATCTCTCTGTATATATACACATGTATATATACATATCTACAAACGTATGTCTATGTCTATCTAGGTAATGTACCCCTGTGTACAGATGTTCACTGGTAAATATTTCTCTACATACATGTGTGTGACCAATATATACATATACCTACTTGTCTATATATTTTCTCTATATACACCTGTATAAGTATGTATATATTCCGATGTAGACCTCAATCCAACATGTGAATACAAAAGAAGGAGAAACTCTTCATGTTGAACAATAAATCTCTATCTGTGTGTGTATATAATATGCATCATACATGTGTGTATGTATGCATATTTATGTATACATACATGTTGATCTCAGTGTACCTGTCTCTAACAACGGCAATTCATTAACAATTCATAAACCCAATTAAGGACTAAATTACTTCAGTGGATACAAAAACTTTAATTAGATGCAGACCAAATGGATAAAATAGAAGGTAAAAAATATATATCACATCATATATCATATCTATCTGTCTGTTTGTCTGTATATCAATCAATCAATCAATCAATCTATCTATCTATCTATCTATCTTTTTTTGTTTCTTTTGTTTTTTGTTTTTTTCATCCCCCAAAAGAAAGCTCTACCTTGTAACTTGTCCCATCTGTGTGCAGCCCTGTGTGGCCAATAAAGAAACTTATCTATCTATCTATCTATCTATCTATCTATCTATCTATCTATCTATCTATCTATCTATCTATCTATCTATCTATCTATCTATCTATCTATTTGTCTATCGATATATCTATCTGTTGGTCTGTCTAATTGTCTATCGATCTATCTATCTGTTGGTCTGTCTATTTGTCTATCGATCTATCTATCTGTTGGTCTGTCTGTCTGTCTATCTATCTATCTATCTATCTATCTATCTATCTATCTATCTATCTATCTATCTATCTATCTATCTACCTACCTATCTACCTACCTACCTACCTACATACCTGCCTACCTACCTGCCTATCTACCTGTATGTGTGTCTGTTTGTCTGTCTGTGTATATATATTTCTTCAAAGCATTTCCACCCCTCTCCTGTTGTTGTTTTGATTAATTATTATTTGCTGTTGTTGGAGTGGGTGTGAGGTGGGAATGGCAATCAGGTGCGACTTGGTTACAAATTTCCTAGAAAGAGCGCTTCCGTGTTGACTTAGGGCACGCGTGTGTGTATATGTATACATACATAAACTTAGTGTGTATGTATATGCGCGCGTGTATAGAATTTATATATATATATATATATATATATATATATATATAATATATATATATGAAACTGGTTACTGTCAATAAAAAGAAAGTAATCTGTTGCGTATGACGTATGTATACAGTGTGGGTACATAAAACAATCTTCTCTGTGTATTACATTTGTGAACTGTGTGTGTATGTATGTATAAATGTGTGTGTGTGTGTTTTATACTTGTCCGATTTTGTCTCCGTGATGAAACTTTAACTCAGCAAAAAGGAAATCTTTAAAGTCTGATTGTGTAATGTCTATATAATGTGTTTAAATATCTGTGTGTGTGTGTGTGTTTATATGTGTGGGTATGTGGGTGTAGTAGGGCTGGAGACTGTGTGTGTGTGTGTGGTTGAGAGATGGAGAGAGAGAAAGAGAGATGCCGATACAATGTGTGTGAGAGAGAGAAGGGCGGTGGTGGTTAGATATGGTTGAGAGAAAGAGAGATTATTAAGCAACTTAGTTTTCTGTCATCTGTCAGTGAGTGAGATAAAAGATTAACTCGTTACTGTTATGAAGTTGTTGTTTAGCCCTGGAAGAAAGAGGATCCAGGTAGACAGAGCTTTGATCAAATCATTCCAGCCATGACCATCGTGTCATGTCCCGTGCGGGCGGCCTTCTAGTTTTTAAAGACAATGTACATGTATGAGTTGAGGGGGATTTTGGTTAGTGTTTAGCAGGTTGTGATATGGAGAGAAATTGAGTCATAAGGCTAACCCAAGATCGTTAATAAGTCTAAAACTATTACTGGTTCGAACCCAGCAAACAGCACACGTGCCTCTCCCCCACCTCCTTACAGTCTAATCGGCTGCCCCCCCCCCCCAAATTTCGAGCCTTAAACCTAGAA